>NC_037672.1:104337532-104351242 GCF_003255815.1 Theropithecus gelada | reverse complement strand
AAAAAAAAAAAAAAAAAAAAAGAAAAGAAAGAAAAGTAAAAAAAAAAAAGAAAAGAAAAAAGAAATGTCTGGGGTGGGCACAGTGCCTCATACCTGTAATTCCAGCACTTTGGGAGGCTGAGGCTGGAGGATCGCTTGAGGCCAGGAGTTCGAGACCAGCCTGGGGCAACATAGAGAGACCTGATCTCTACAAAAAAAGAAAAAAAAAAAGAATTAGGCCAATGTGATGGCATTTGCCTGTAGTTCTAGCTACTCTACTCATGAGGCTGTCAGGAGGATCACTTAAGCCCATAAGGTGGAAGTTGCAGTAAGCTATGCTTGCATCACTGCACTCCAGCCTGGGTGACAAAGTAAGACTCTGCCTCAAAACAAACAAATAAAAAATAACAAAACAAAACAAAAAAACTAAAAAGACATAATTACCATTATTAAATCAGCTGCTCTGTCATTTGGAACTGGACACTGTCTCTAAAAAAGAAGAGGAAGAAGGAAGAAGAAGGAGTGGGAGGAGGATGAGGAAGAAGAGGAGGAGGGAGAAGGGGAGGAGGAGGAGGTGGGGCAGGAGGAAGAAGAAGAAAAAGAAGAAGGAGGAGGAGGAAGGAAAGGAGGAGAAGGAGGAGAGAAGAAAGAAGAAGGAGAAGAAGAAGAGGAGGAGGAGGAGAAGGAGGAAATGTGTCTGAAGATAACAGGGCAAGGGCTGGTGAAAGGTTCTGCTCCAAAAAGGCTTCAAGAACCCAAGGTCCTCCCAGCTCTTTGCTCTCTCATGCCCAGAGTATGACCCTTATTTTTATGGTTTAAGATGAACACAGACAACCTCTGAGCTACAGAATAGAAAAATGGATGAACAAGAGAAGCAAAAGGTGAACTTCATCTTTTACTTAAGGAAGGCTAACCAAAACTGTCATAGGCCCATCTAGTTTAGTTTCCTTTCGCTATGTTCAAATTACTCTTGGTAATTTTTTACAAAGAAATAAAATACTTCAGTTCTCAATGTTTCCAATATTTTAAATAATAGTGTACTGTTACTTAAATATATATCTATTTAATATATTATTATATATGTTAGTGCTACGATATTTTATTTATTTCTATATTTCTAACTATCAGTAAGGGTTTTTATGGTTTTTAAAAATATTTTCAAAGGTCATTGAACAATTGCAATCTCCCTGATTAATTATTAAGATAGCCTTGCATGTTCCCACTTACATGGCTATTATATGTGAATACTGATAAGAAATTGTGGTATATTGGAATATATATTTATGGTATGATATAGCATGTGCAATGTGAAGATTGTCTTTACAAGAGTAAATAGGCAATGGCAAATGGCTTGTATAGTTGTCTAAGGGTTCTGTAAAGAAAAAAGGAGAAAAACTGAATAATGAGAAATGAAGATGTTCAGGACAGAGGCATGTAGTTATGGGAAAAAGAACAAAATGTGATGATTTTGGTTTTCCAGTTTAATGCCCATTAGAGATTATCCCTTGCAGAAGTGAATGAAACTATCAAGTTAACAGAATGACTTGACCAGTAGATGTCAGCCAGACTCCATCCTCAGCCACCCTACTGCTCCTTCAATGAGACCACGACCTGAGAGTAACCATACTAGCAGAGGTGGATGAGTTTTACAGGCCAAAAATCATGAGCTTTTAGGCATATAGCATTTAGCTGGACTATTCAATGTCCAATATCTCATCAACGCAGTTAGCCATCCAACTAATCAATGTCCAGCCTGCCAGCAAAATAATCCAGTATTGATCTTCTACTATGGTAACATTCTCTGAGGAAATCAAAGCCACTTACTATTAGCTGTAGATGTTTTATAGATGACCTATATCCACATAAAGTCCCTCTATTCTTAGTTTTTATAATGAATGGGTGTTAAATTTTGTCCAATACTTTTTCTTCATCTATTGTGACTGTATGTGTTTTCTTAGTCTGTGAATATGGTAAAATACACTGATTGGTTTTCAATTGTTAAACCATCCTTGCATCCCAGGAATAAATATCACTTGGTCATGATTCAACTTGTTAATATTTTTTTAATATTTGTGCCACTTATATTTGTGAAGAATGTATGTTTGTGGTTGTCTTATATTGTCTTTTGTTTTAGTGTCAGGATTATGTCAGTCACATTAAATGAGTTGAGAAGTGTTCCTTTTATCCTGTGAATACATTTTGGTATTTTTTTCTTTAAATGTTTACAAGAATTCAGCAATAATGTCATTTGGGCTTGGAATTTTCTTTGTGAGAAGGATTTCAGTTATAAAATTCTGTAGTAGACACCTATCGAGATGTTTTGTTTCCCCTGGAGTCATTTTTATTAGTCTTTCAAGAAATTTATCCATTCTATCTAAGTGATCAATTCATTGACATCATATTTTTTATGTTATTTTATTATTCTCTTAATGTAGGATCTTAGTGCTGCCCCCTCTTTCTAATATTGACAATTTATCTTTTTTTCCTTTTTTCATCAGTCTAGCTACAGGGTTAACAATTTTCTTGATAGTCCATCTGTAATGTTCATCCGTTTTCTGTGTAAGGTATTTCTGATTCTATATTTATTATTTTCTTTTTTCCGCTCACATTGATTTTAATTCTTTTTTAGCTTCTTAAATTGGAAGTTTTGGTAACTAATCATTTTTAATATATGCAATTAGTTATAGATTTTCCTCTAAGTATTGATTTAACTACATTTCACACATTTTGCTAGACCTGATAAATTGTGTTTCATTTTTAGCCTGTTCAAAATATTTTATACTTTCCATGTATTTTTTCCTCTAATCCATGGCTTATTGAGCAAAATCTGGCTTGATTTTCTAATACATGGTGATTTTTAGATATCTTTCTGTTATTAATTTCTAACAATTCCCTTGTGGTCAGGGAACATGTTCTGTATGATTCAATCCTTTTTAATTTACTGAGACTTAATGGCATAGCTTGGAGCATATTTGGTCAACGTTCTACGTGTACTTGAGAAAAAGAGTGACGCGCTGTTGTTAAGTGAAGTTTCTATTAATATCCGTTAGACCAGATTGGTAGATAATTGTTTAAGATTTTTTATTCTTACTTATTTTTCTGCTTTAGTCATTCTACAAATTATTGGGAGAGAAATATGAACATAATTGAAGATTTTTTTTCTCCTTTCTGGCGTATCATTTATGCTTCTTGCACTGTGAAATTGTTGTTATATTCATAGACACTTAGCATTGTCGTGTTCTTGTTTTCTCAAGCCATTTGTTAGGAAATATTTCTATCTCTGGTACTATTTCTTGTTATGAAATATGATAGTAATATGATCCTTTGGTTTTCTTATAATTGTTTCCATGGGATATATTTTTTCATCTTTTTAATGTATCTTTTAGATTTAAAATGGATCTTCTATAGACAGTGTGTGTTTGCGTGTGTGTGTGTGTATGTGTAAATAGCTGAGCCTTGCTTTTTTATCCAGTTTGACCATCTGGATTTTTATTGGAGTGTTTGCCATTTATATTTAATTTAATTACCAGTAGAATTGAATTTACATCTGTTACCTAATGCAAAATCACGAAATAAAATAGCTAATGATTAAGCTATAACAGTAAAAATTTGATTGCATCTATCCTAAAAATGTAACATTTAACTAGTAGAATACCTATAAATGATTTTAAAATCATTTCAATGAGCTGCTTAAGAAAAAAATGAGCTAAAAATTTATAATTTATTTTGAAAAATTACATATGTTTGAAATTAAAAATAACAATAAAATGTATCTCTTGTAAACATACCATTAACCCCACAATTAATGGAAAAAGTATAAAACTATATCTCTATCAATTTTAAAAGCATCGACTTTTATAGTTTATATTTTTTTAGAGTTTCATCATATGAGAAAACAAGAACATGACAATGCTAAGTGTCTATGCATATAACATATTGTAGTTTCATCTGTATCCTTAGACACTATGGTATGCCATTTTGCATAGTTCAAATGTGTATGAATGAAATTATACTGCAATATTTTTCATGAATTATACTTCTGATATTCATTAATGTTGATTTATGTAGTTATAGAGTATTTATTTTCCTATCCGTATTAATATGACAAAACATATGTATCCTTTTTACTGTGTATGGACATTTTGGCTGTTTGCCATTTTTCTATTATAAGTAAATGACTAACTACTACTCATACAAATCCAGGAGATGCTTATATAGAATACAATGTGAAGAGTATCTCACTGAAGTTGAATGGTACTTGGACCCTTACTGGCAATACTAACAGAAAAAAAATTTTTATATGTATCTCTTGCAGAGTTTGTGCAAAAGCTTTTCTGGGATATATCTAGAAGTAGAGCTGCTACAATATAGGATATATGAATTTTCAAGAATACTTTGACATCACTTTACTGTTTGCCAAAGTGGTTACATCAATTTACACTCCCATTAATAGTAGTTGAGTTTCCATTACTCCACAACTGAAATGTGTAAAAGGGTGAAGTGGTATTAAATTGTGGTTTTAGTTTGCATTTCCTAACTATGAATGAGGTTGTTCATCTTTTACTATGTTTATTGCTCATTTGTGTTTCTTCTCTTAATTTTTGTGTCCAAGCCTTTTGCTCATTTTTTGTATTGGCTTGTTTATCTTTTTCCTATTTATGTTTTTATATATTATAGGTTCTAATTATTTATTTATTATATGTGTTGGAAACTACTTCTACCTATATGTGGACCATATTTTCATTATATGGTATCTTTTCGTGAACAGATATTTTAATTTTAATGTATTTTTAAACGTTAATCATCAGCTAGTCTTCTAGAGGTTGTTCTTCTCTGACTTAAGAAACCCATCTGTACCCCAAGGTCCTAAAGAATGTCTTCCTATATTTTCTTCTAAAAGTTTAATAGTTGTGCTTTCATTAAGTCTTTGATGAATGTAGAATTTATTTTTGTATATGGTGTGAGTTAAGGATATAATTTTATTATCTCCCATATCACAACCAATTTTTCTATCCCTAGCCATGTCACAAAGGAAGTATTCATATGTGTGTGGGTTTCTTCCTGCTTTCAAACTAAGACAAAATCCTGGGATCATGTCTTTGTTTATTTTGTGTTGCTATAACAGAATGTCATATGCTGGGTAATTTATGAGAAAAGAAATTTATTTGTCACAGTTCTGAAGACTGGAAAGTCCAATGTTAAGGGCCTTGCATATGGCGAGTTCCCTATTGCTGTGTCACCCCATGGCAGAAGGCAAAAGGGGAAGACAGAAAGAGAGAGCAAGAGAATGAGAGGGGACCAAACCCATCTTTTTATCAGGAAACTCACTCCCAGGATAACAAACGCACTCCCCTGATAGCAGCATTAATCCATCCATGAGAGCAGAGGCCTCACTATCTAATAACTTCTTAAACGTTCCACCTCTCAATTCTGTTGCACTGAGGATTAAGTTTCCAACACATGTACTTAGGGGTGTAGCAGGATGAACCACAGACAAGAACCCCTCAGACACTGAGTTGTAGAAGGAAGGGCTTTCTTCAGCTGTGAGCATCAGCAGACTCACATCTCCAAAATCTGAGCTCCTGGAGTGAGCAATTCCTGTCCCTTTTAAGGGCTTACAACTCTAATGGGGTCCACGTGAGAGGGTCGTGATCCATTGAGCAAGCAGTGGGTACACGACCGACCATGACCGGGGGCTGCATGCACCGGTAATCAGAACTGAACAGAACAGGACAGGGATTTTCACGATGCTTTTCCATACAATGTCTGAAATCTGTAGATAATACAAGCAGTTAGATCAGGGGTTGATTTTTAACTACCAGGCCCAGGGCACGGTGCTCGGCTATCTGCCTGTGGATTTCATTTCTGCCTTTTACTTTTTACTTCCTTTTTCTTTGGAGGCAGAAACTAGGCATAAGACAATATGAGGGGTGGTCTCCTCCCTTAGGGGGACACATCTAAACCATAGGAAGTCACTTCCATGTATGTGTGTATGTTCCATTCTGTTCCACATGTCATTTTTCTATCCCTAGTCCAAATTAAATTATAAGAATATGTTTCTGTTAATAAATATGATTTGCAGAATGTGGTATAGGTATGTAGCAACAAAGGGCTTTTTAGAACATAGTAACAAAGGGCTTTTTAGAACTGTATCCCAGAATTGAACTCATCTTTTCTGTCACAGTTCTGAACAAGCGCAGATCTTTCTATATTGGATTGGGGGCTGCCCTTGTAAAAATTATAGCACCAAGTTGCAGAAGAGAATGTCTGGCTCATGTTAGCAGCTTGCTCTCAAAAAGAGAAAGGTAAAAGGCAGGAAAATTCCCAATTTCTCTTTTCAAACTTGCTAACTGGAATTCACTCCTACTTTCATAGGAAGAGTAAATAAGGAGGGTAGAAAGGAATAGCGTTGTTACAACAGAACTTCCTCCAAATGGAAATTCAGAGCCAGGGAAAGAAATTTCCCACCATTTTTTCAGAGTTCCCAGTTCTAATTGCTATATCTGGTTAAATTTCTTCCCCGTTAATGAATGAAAAAGCACAGGTGGGAAATTTGAATGAAGAACACATGACTTTAAGATCACAATAGGATACCTTTGCCAAGACACAGTTAATCTATCCAGTAACTCCCTGTTACCTGGACTTAGTTAATCTTTTACCATCATGTTCCAGAGTTAGGTTGAGGATTTGGTCTCTGAAGAAATACAGTCTTCATTAAACACTCAAAAATAAACTCAAGTTATAAGGATGCAAAATATATTATTAACATACTGTTAAAGAAAACCAGAGCTGGACAGTAGTTAAAGTGGTAAAAACAAATTGTATTTAGGAACTATTAGGATAGGGTAAAAGACCTAGGTAAAGAACTGGACTCAACTCTAAGCAAAACATGGGCAAGTGAGGATTTATAACTGAGGAACAGGGTGATGGTCAGTAGATGGAAAAGTACTGAGAGGAAACATCAGGGGTGGTAGTGGTAAGGATTCTAGTTATCTGGACCTAATGAGATTTTTGCTAAAGGCAAGCCAGGGTGATCAGATATCGCCTAGGGGATGGTGGATATCGAGGACTTTGATCTGATTCCTAGGGTGATCAGATAAGGGCATAAAGAGGATTCTTCCTAAGCTGATGTAACTTGATTCTTGCTATAATTGGATGATGCAGTACTGATAAGGACAATGCCAAGGTTGAGGCCTAGTGGGCTTAGAGGAGCCTGACTATAGTTTTGTCAATATTTATGCATCGAAGTATCCCTCCATCAATTATAATTAAGACCTTGACAAACTTCATCTTAACTAAGTCAATACTGTGAAAAATTTCATCTTAACTGTTAATAATACTGTGAAAAACTAATATAATGTGGCCCCTAATAAGATGTACTGGAAGGACATAACACTATTTCAGTGCCATTCCTGCCAAAATACCCATAGCTAAATCTAATCATGAGAAAACAAGAAAATAACACAAATTTTTATTTTATAAAATAACAGGCCTGTACTTTCAAAGAATTCAAGGTCAAGAGGAAAAAAAAAAAAAGGCTGAGGGCCTGTTCCAAGTTAAAAAGACTAAAGAGACATGAAAACAAAATATAATGTAAGGTCCTGGATTGGGTACTGGACTGGGGAATAAATAGCTATAAAAAATGTCAATGAAACAATTCATCAAATTGGAATGTGGACAGTGGATTGGATTGTATACTGTATCACTGTATTACATTTCCTGATTTTGATGACTATACTGAAGTTATTTAAAGGAATTTCCTTGTTTGGGGGACATATACACTGGAGAATTTAATGTAAAACAGCACTATGTCTCCAACTTCCAAATGTTTTGGAATAAATAGAAAATGTGTGTGCATACATGAGGAAAGAGACAGGGAAGAGGGA
This sequence comes from Theropithecus gelada, assembly GCF_003255815.1. Taxonomy (NCBI): domain Eukaryota; kingdom Metazoa; phylum Chordata; class Mammalia; order Primates; family Cercopithecidae; genus Theropithecus; species Theropithecus gelada. The sequence goes on along the minus strand of NC_037672.1, from coordinate 104,343,377 downwards.
GGGGAGGGGAGGGGAGAGGAAGAGGAGAGAAAGGAGAGGAGAGGAACAGATGGTGTAAACATATAACCAATTGGTAAATGTGGACAAAGGTCATATAAGAGTTACTTGTAATTTTTTATTAGGACAAAAGGATAACAAAGTAATTTAACAGAAGGTACCATGAAAACTTCTTAAAGAGTTACAGGGCTGTAGTTGGTAGGATGTGTCAAATGTCATTAAGAACAGCCATGGTTCTGTTTCTGTGAACTTAACTGTTCATGAATTAAAAGGGTCTGAATGGCAGACTCAATTTATAATAAAAATTTACACTCAATTTATAATAAAAACAAAAGCAATCATTCTTTATTAAGGCCTTATTTTGTGCTCAGCACTATACTAAGAATTTTATACACATTGTGTTTATTTTAAATAACAATCCTATAACATTGAACTATAACAATGCTCATCTTACAGATGAAGATACTGAAATGATGAGAGGTTAAGCAATCTGCTTAAAGGCATACAGCTAGTGGTGGGGATGTCAGGATTTGATCTCGAGACTATATCACCCTAAAATACATCCTGTTAAACACTATATTATACTCATTCCAAATATGGTATGCATGTTTGGAAGATCAATCCATTAAATTACTTGAAGTTGGTGCACTGAGGTTACGGGTTTTATTTTCCAACAGCAAGACATAGTACTTTTGTTTTTCTCTTTAGCAGAGGATCTGCTCAAGCTTGTCTAAAACATTGTGGTCTTTGGCTCACACCGTCTTAATAAAACCCAGGTGTATTTAGCCAGATTATATGACACATGTTCAGATTCATGTTTGATTTCAAATTAAGCATCTAGATGATTTATGGTAAAGAGTTTACCTCCTTCTTTCCCGTGGGGATTCTAATTCTAATCTTCAGCCTGCTCTTCCAACACTTCCAGCACTTAGAGTTTTCCCACTTAAACCCTTCGTTGTTATTTCTGTAATCACAAGAGACTGTTACCTAGCCTAGCACCTGTTATTATTTCCTTAATTTTTTTTTCTTTTAGAAAAGGGAATGTGACTACACCATATTTTACCAAATTCCTAGGGAAAAGCATTGCTTTTTTCCTTCCCTAAATATATTTGATTACACCAGTATGTGACTATAATAACAAAGATCATTTAAGCAGTTTAAAATTTTAAGTCATTTCCATTTTAAATGTTGAAATATGTAACTATATGAAATTTATTCTCTACACTTCTCACATTTTGAAGAAAGGTATAAAGGCAAAGACAGTTGCATTTTGGGGACAGATAACTTGAATTCTAGTATGATTGATGAATCAGATTACAAAAAAATCTAAACATACTGTAGTTTTCATCACCATGATGAACTGAAAACCAAACCTACATGAAAGTTTAAAAACACTTCATAACTGATTTTATTCATTCTATTATTTCTACAGTTCTTGATTAGTCTAACAGCAGAGTCACTATTTCCACAATTGTGTAAGACAAGCTTTTGAGCTGACTAAAATTAGGAAGCTAAGAAAAGTCTCTGGCCAAAGGCTATTTTCCATTGACTTTATTTTACTGCAGGTTTTTGTACTTGAAAAACCAACAAAGAGAAAATCTTCTTTCATGAGATTTCCAGCTTTTTTGCAGATAAAATTTCAGTAAAATATGTAAACATGGGCATTGTTACTAAACTGAGTTGTTGAGTGTCATTTTCATTCACTATATATGGTCTAACAATTTCAGAGAAAGTGCCAGCCAGCAGGTAAAACTGTTTCCAATGCATAATGTAGACGGGAACACAGGTTTTACTAGAATATTTGCCAATATGTTATATTATCAAGATGCCTTAAGCTAAGTTTCTTTCTCTAATAAGAGGGATTCAAAGATTAGCAGGCCAGTCATTAACTCATTTATGCCAGAATTTGTAATTTTTTTTTTTTTTTTTTTTGTGAAAAGTCAGACCTTGGTGATGACCTTGAGCAGTAGGATATACATAACTCCCACAAGCTTAGCATTCCAGTGATGGAACACTAGGCATAAATAGGTTAATAAGATTTGGATTAGTCACTGGTACTTTTTACTGTGCTTATATATCATAAGATATATTGACCTATACATAAGAAACTGGATGTCAAATTAGAACATAGAATGCTTATTTCCTGATTTAGGACATTTTTGTGTTTTTTGTTTGCTTATGGACCCACAGAGGCAATTGCTTTTGAAATTTTAACTAATTTTCTCCCTGCAGAAATGTGAGAGGCCTATAGGAACTGCCAGGATCACATCCTCCATGCCTCTTCTCAGCAGGAATAACTCTGAAGCAGGCAAGATGGACAAGTACCATGTCTACCCATTCATTATGAACTCACTGTTTTAGTTGTTGATGATCACGTTAGTATTCTACATCAGAAGTTTGATCCTCTCATAGAGAATTAGGACCAGGAGAACAATGTGAGCAATGAGCCGGTTCACACATGTACCATCGTAGAGCCTCCACGTTTACCCCCTTCTTGATGTCCTCCATGTAGGGATGTTAGTCACTAGTACGAGAGAGGTAACCTGGGTGCTCAATTACATGACTTATGAATTACACTGATCTGAGCAGAGACAGCAGGTGAAGCAACTTGGCCGTAGTTCCAAGATATATATTCTAGTGAATAGACTTGCATCAGCCTTTCTTTTTCTGCTCACAAACTTATCCCTCACTTCTCCACACATCTTTCCACAACACTAACTCCATTGTTAATTACCTTAAGTGCTTCATATTACTTACCCTGTTACGTGCCCATTTTACTTTTATCAAAATACAATAAGGTAGGTATTTTTTTCCCCATTTTTACAATGGAAAAAAAAAACAGAGTCATTAAGTGGTTAAGTAATTTCTTAGAGTCTGCTTGCTTGTTCATTGTGAAACCAACAGTTCAGAGTCCTAGTGTCTAATTATCATCATCAAGCCTTTAAAAATGTGATTTTTAAAGTTCCAAGAATGGAAATACAGTAATCACTTTAGGATTAAACATACTTATGGTTAGGATAATCTCTAATTAAAGTATTGACTTTGAAGTGTAAGCCTCATGGTATTTTAAATTTAAGATTCAGAAACAAACATATGAAAGAAATAAGTTACAATGTTCCATAAAAACATTAAACTAGTTTTTACCTTCCAATTTAATTACAGAGTACCTTGGCACCACAAAATAACTAGATCAGGTAGTAAGTCATCAAGGATTTCTATATGGCTAATAATATATAAAAAAAGCTATATATATGTTTTTTTCCAACTTGTTTTCATTTATCCTAAACCAGACAGTACATTAGTATTGGGACACCTTCAGAACTCTAGTAGGTTATTTGTTTGCCCCAATAACTAGCATTCGCTTAATTAAGGGAAAGTGTGTATATGTGTTGGGAAGGGGGTGAAAGTAATATGTATTTTATGTGTACTAAGAAAACTAAAAAAGTGCTTCTTATACAACTACAACCACACTATATATTTAAGATATGGGGAGGAGTGAGAGAACAAGAAGGAGAGAAAGAGAGGGAGGGGGAGACAGAAGTGGGAAAAGGTTATTATGTACATGTACATCTTAGATCAAAATTAATATGATAGCAGAGTTCTTTTGCTATAAAAGCAACAGAACACTTTATTTTAAAACAAAGAATCAGTACTTTCTCTTTGTCGTAAGAATTCCATTCCATTAACTGCCACATTGTCCTGCTCTTGTTCACATTCATGCCTTTGTTTTTGACATAACACAAATGGGATTGCATAGTTGAGAGCGGCAAAATTCACTGCTTTTCTTTAAGCCTTCTTTTGGCTGAAGTAAGTTATTTAGACAATGATGGCTACCATAATTTTATTGTATGAGATCTTTAGCCACCTTTATTACTCTTTAAAAGGAGAAACTCTGTGCAAATGATAAATACCCAATTTGAGAAAATACCGACAACTTTTACCTGTTCATCAAGAATGTTTACATACTCCAATATTCTATCTACAAGAACTTACACATCATCTAGATAGCTTGCAAAATCTTGTTTTAATGAAACACATTTGGAATATGATTTTAATGAAACACATTTATACCTTTATGTCATGGTTTCTGAAATAAAATACGGGTTTGCTGCACTATGTGTGGCTCATCAGTAATCTGCAGGCAACCTTGGCTGTTATCAACCACCTGCATGCCTATCTCTCTCATCAACACTTTCATTTCCTTTGGCTTATTGTAAACCACTTCACATTTCCCAAGATGAAAAGTGAGGGGAAAAAGCTTCTTTACTTTAAATTTAGAATTGAATCTTTTAATGATAACGTTTTATATGAACATAGTACTTGTCTCCCAAACATAATCTACACATACAGTAACTAGATCTTCTCCCTCCACTAGCATTATTTTTAAGGTAATACAAAAATGTTGAAAAGACGGTGTATGTTGGAAAGATCTTGCATAGAACAGCATAATCTGAGGAAATGGTCATAGGATATTCAAAAAGCCAGGAAAATAGATTAGCTTATACTTGAAGAAATCCTTGAATGATTCAGAAATTGCTATATAAAAATAAAGCTCTTCTGTCTTTAAAATTAAAGAATGTTTGTTTCACAAATTGTAATAAACAAGTATATCCTCCTCACTTGTTATTACCTTAATAACAAGTATAATCTATAATAACAAGTATATAATCTTAATAACAAGTATAATCTATAATACATTAAATATGCATTATAGAACCAGTGAATTAAAGGTAAAAGAATTGATATATGTAATCTTTATATTTTTTGAATGCTGAGACTAAATAGACACACTACTTAAGTTCCCCTTCCTCTAAAGTCACATCATAATATTTGAGTGAAATGCTTGAATGTAGACCAGATCCAAATTTTGTGAAATGAGGATATTTGAATTGATGTTATTGTGCCAGGTCATCTTTTCAGCTAGTCAACACACCTATGAACTCCAGTTAATAGTAATTAATTGTGACAGGTCACTCTAACTTTGTGATCTGTGTAAAATACCTGTCAAAGATTTAACAGAAACACACTGCTTAGTGATAAGACCTTGTAACTCAGACACCAGGTGCTTTTTATTCTACACTTTTTATGACATTTATTATGTACAGCTATGCCAGAGAAAATCCAAAGCATATACAAAAATTACTACTGTTTAAAAGGTAAACATTTCTTTAAACCTTAAAATTATGTTTCAAGAAAACAAAATTGAAGATAAAATGCACCAACCTGCTTTAGGGAAGAAAAAAGTTTAGACAGATATGCCCACTTTGACTAATCATAATGTCATATTCTAATATTAATATAAAAAGTGGATATACTTAAAGTTTATGTTGAATTTGAAATATTTTGCTTCATCATTTACTATTGATCATTTCTTCAATCTGGAGGGCAGTAATTTTACATTGTAAACTTTAATTCCAGTTACTTCTTTTTCACTCTGTGTATGTGATCCCCTCATATAATTTCCTAAATTTAAAAAGTTATGTTAAATTTCTATATTGAAGACTATCAAAATGATTAACATGAAACCAAATAATTTCTGAGCTTATTACATCTTTTACATTCTTTCTCTTTCATGCAGATGGTTAATGATGATCTATTAGCAATATTCCATTTGTATTCTAGTTTTTTAATTATCCCTTGATGGCTTGAAAAATAATGTAATGCCTTCTGTGAAGTAAAAAGAAAAAGAAAACGAAAAAAAACCCTTAAAACATTTGAATGCCTGCTGTTGAACATGCTAAATGAGCTAAATAATGGGAAACACATTTACAATATACTTTAATGGTGAGCCTATCCAATTTGTGATTTTTTTTTTTTTTTTTTTTTTTTTTTTTTTTTTTTTTTTTTT
>NC_037672.1:104284875-104337436 GCF_003255815.1 Theropithecus gelada | reverse complement strand
TTTTTTTGAGACGGAGTCTCGCTCTGTCGCCCAGGCTGGAGTGCAGTGGCCAGATCTCAGCTCACTGCAAGCTCCACCTCCCGGGTTTACGACATTCTCCTGCCTCAGCCTCCCGAGTAGCTGGGACTACAGGCGCCCGCCACCTCGCCCGGCTAAGTTTTCGTATTTTTTTTTAGTAGAGACGGGGTTTCACCGTGTCAGCCAGGATGGTCTCGATCTCCTGACCTCGTGATCCGCCCGTCTCAGCCTCCCAAAGTGCTGGGATTACAGGCTTGAGCCACCGCGCCCGGCCCAATTTGTGATTTAAGAGGTCAAACTATTGGTTATTTTTGCATTCTTGGTAATTTAAAGAAAGCAGACTGGGAAATATACACTCATATGCCTTATAAAACTGCCGCAGTGATTTTAACTAATAGACATTTATTGCCAATGTTCTGCTGGTAGAAAAACAGCCTTGTAAGGTTGTAAACTAGCAGAAGAGCTCACAGAACCTTGAGGTGTCCACAGCCACAATTGTGTAAACAAAGCCAAGCCAGAAATGAAGGAATCTTCTGTGTTTGTGAATTTATGCAATGTGGATAACCCATTAACCATCCAAGGCTGCTTCGTGTGTATTTGTCCACACATGTGTGTATATGTTTCACCTTGGTCACCTAAGTCAACAGATAAGATTTAACCAGTAATTTTCTATCTCCTGAACTCTACCTTTATTTCACATTGTTCTCCATTGATTAATAGAACTCCCCTTTCCCCCACTTGTATCCTGTGCTCCAGTATGGGAAAAGTTTGTGATCAACAAGTGCAAAAACTACAATTAATTTTGCGATGCTAAATGAATCTTCAAATAGTTTGAGCCACTAGAAGAAATTTCTGTTTTGGTGACATTCTCAGAGAAAATTACATACCAGAAATTATAACTGATGATAAATAGTTCTTAGGTACAAACACATCCCTGTTTGCCCAAAGGTTTTCACTTGAAGAGTGAGAAAGAGACGAGAAACAGAACATCAACTTTTCAACAATTGAGTAAAATTTGTCATTTCTGTTCACATATTCTCATTCCTAGTCTTTATGGGGAAAAAATATGCTTTGTTAGGACAATATGAACATTCTCAACTAATGCAAATGTTGTAATTGTTCTCATTTCATTCTTTATTAAAGTTTTAATGTTTAACATATTACACTATTTATGAATAATAAAAGCATTATTTTTCAACATCTTTTACATAATGTGCTCAATAAAATAATTTTAATCCCTGCCTAAATCTCAGACACAGGTGAAACTATGAAAAATGATACAGAAAACCTTGATAAAGAAAATTATTTGAATTTTTCTCTCCCAGAGTTTGCTAGTTTATTTTAACAAAGAAAATTTTCTATGCAATTGAAAACCAATGTTGTTAATATAACAATCTTTGTTCATAACATATTGGAGAATATAAGGAATGAAGTGCTTAAAAAAGAAATAGAATGAGAAAGAACAGGGATAAAAGACTTTATAGATTGTTGAAATAAATACAGATTATCTAAAAATCTACATAGACAGTTAAATTTGGCGTAGTATATTTTCAAGTCCATGGACACTACTACTTAAAAGCACATATTATATACCAAGTTTTATCAGTATTCATGTGATTACATTTACAACAATCCTGTGGGGAGGTATTAAAATTATCCCCAGTTGTTGATGTGGAAACTGAAGCACTGAGAGGTTAAGTAACATATCTAAGGTTATTAAAGGTCAGGAGGTCAGTGGGTAGACACCAGCTGCTCTCCACTGGACCTCCAGACCACTCCCTACCTCCAAACACTGCCTCTTAAGATATACTTTTATCAAAATCCCTGAGACCAAATATTATGAATATATTTTTAAATTTTTAAATTTTTGAGGTTTTGAAGTTTTGAGGGCTAAAATACATTATTAAGAAATTTAAAGTATGTCCTGTCAGCACATTTTAACCAAGTTGATTGTGACTAAACTTTCCTTAGCTACACTTCTACTCAATTTCGAGAGAATATTTTTTCCACTAAATTTTAGCTTTCTCCACTTCATTTTGTTAATGCTGTATTTTAATTGAAGAAAATGTTCTGAAAAGTTATGTCTTTGGGTACATACCCAAAGTTGTTACCAATTTTTTCCTTTCTTTTGCTCTTAAGGGAGTCTGTTAATAAGGTAAAATCCAATGTAGTCAGCCCAGTGGCCTGGGCTCTATATTGACTAGTAAATTGTTTGGCAATAACAGTCTTGCATTAACAACTGAGAGAACTGTATTATTAATGAAAATTGAAATGAGAAAATACCTATAAATTCATGCACAAAATATATTTTAAATATTATGACATTCAATAATGTAATGCCATATAAATGTTTCAACATTGCCTTGTGAAGGTAATTTCATTTCATATTTTCATATAACATTTCTGAAAAAATGATATTATTCTGAATTACTAAAGTAATGGTCAATGATAATGCAGCTGCACTATCTTGGTTGATTGGCCCAAAGGATAAGCGGTCAAAAAGCCTCTTCCTAAATAATTTTTACCACTCTATATGCTCCTCTAATATGTATAAAACTTTAAGGATTTATTTAGAGAAGTGTGATATTTGTATCCTGGCAATAAAAAAAAATGACAAAGATTATGGAGGCTAAAGTAATTCCATCTTGGATGCTAATCTGTCATGTTGATTTCCAGTTAACACCAGTTGCAGGAATATCTCTCAGATTTCTATATTATCTATTGTTCTTTGTGTAAGAGTATATGTACTTATCATAAATCTTTCCCTTAGGTCAAAAAAACCTTGATGTTATCCAACTTCAATTGGCCTCTGTGTATCTTCTGAATCACATATATACTTTTCCTATAATATATAAGCCCTAGATTTGCACAGGTAGTAGAAGAAGGATCCATCATCTTGTTTCACTGGCCCCCAAGAAACAGACATGACTTCTATTCATAAGTCCCTATTAAATGTTTCTTTCCAAGAAACTGGATATGTCAGCCTCCTTCTTTGGTATCTCAGCTTCCTCACACTTTGGGGTAGGTCTGTATAGACCTGCCCACCACAGAACAAGGATTAAACAATAATATCAGTGTAAGTTAGGGTTCTTAGCTGCAAGCAATAGAAACCTACTATATGAGGGGAAAAGGAATTAGGTAGGAAAAAGGTAAAGAAATTCGGTAGATCCTAGAGTCTATATGAAGACCAGAAAATCAGGCTAAGCAAACAAGATAAATTCAAATGAGGCTTTGCAGCAAAAATAATCTAGTCAAAAAGAGTAAGGTGTCCTTACTCTTTGGAAACCTAACCACTGACCATAGATTTAACAACCACAAATCAAATCTCAACTGTCTGTTGTCTTTCTAGTGCTTATTCAAGTTTCAAACTCTTTAGGAAAAGAGTACCATTGCTGAAGCTATCCTTGTGGACTGGCTGCTTCCTTGGTAGGACATAATGATTTCACCTCTGCTGCTTGGGGTGGGGGTGTGTGGAGAGAGGAGGGGTAGGAATATGCCTCCTACCTCTCATAGATTGGGGAATTCCACAATATAAGAATGGCCCAAGGCTGAGAAAGTACTCATTATAAAAAAACAAAAGTCTATAAAACTGTTTTCATATAAACTATAGCAGATATTTCTTCTGCTCCATTTCATCTTTCCCACATGAAATGTTTTTCATCATAATTGCAGGGTGAAGATCAGTGTTCTCTTTGAAGGCACTGAAGCTCCATCTCAACTCTCCAAATTCCCAAGAAGGGAAACACTTAATGAGGGTTGTAAATGAGACAGATCATCAGTGACATATAAAATCAACTACATAAAAAGTAGGTCTATTTTCTCTATAATTGTAATATTAGTGTTTTCCTACCAAAATAGGAAATTAAAAACAAAAAATGCTATAATTATAGCATAGTTCATCTGGTGATGGATTATATTTTAATTTTGCCTCCTCTAGAAGACTGGGTCCTGTCATTTTACCTCTCCCACTAAGTATCCTGTTGTTTCCAATAATACTAGGGGAATTCAAAACTCCACTGAAAGCATCAGACAGATTACTGAGGTAGAAAACTAACAAATAAATTCGGGACTAAACTTTGACATTAGACAAATTGGACCTGATAGACATCTACAGAACACTCCAACCATCAACCACAGAGTATACATTCTTGTCATCTGCACACAAAACATACTTCAAGATCAACCACATTCTTGGGTAAAAAGTGCAGCTTTTTGTAATTTTTTTTTTTGTTGTTGTAAAAAGTGCAATCATACTCTCAGATCACCTTGGAATAAAAGTAGAAACCAATACCAAGAGCTCCCCAAATCACACAAACAACTTATTCCTGATTGAGTTTTGGGTAAGCAATGAAATTAAGGCAAAAATCAACAGATTCTTGAAATTAAAGAAAGCACAGATACAACATACCAAAATCTCTGAGATATAGTGAAAAATGTGCTAAAAGTTTAAAGTGCTAAATGCTTACCTCAAAAAGTGAGAAATGTCTCAAATTAGCAACCTTATATCACACTTAGACAAACTAGAAAAACAAGAACAAACTAACCCCAAAGCTAACAGAAGAAAATAAATAAATAAAGTTGAGCAGAACTGAAAGAAATTGAGACCCAAAGTCCGTACAAAGATAAACGAAACCAGAACTTACTTCTTTGTAAGGATAAATAAGATAGATAATTCAATAGCTAGATTAACAAAGAAAAAAGAGAGAAGATCCAAATAAGCACAACCAGAAAAAAAAGTAACATTACAACCATTCCCACAGAAATACAAATGATCCTCAGAGGCTATTATGAATACTTCTATGTACACAAACTGGAAAATCTAAAGGAAATGAATAAGTTTCTGGAAACACAAAGCCTCCAAAGATTGAATCAGGAAGAAATTGTAACCCTGAATAGACCAATATCAAGTTCCAAAATGGAATCAGTAATAAAAAAACTATCAAACAAAAAGTTCCCTGGACCAGATGGATTCACAACCAAATTCTTCTAGACATGCAAAGAAGAGCTGGTTCCAATTCTATTAAAACCATTTGAAAAATTGAGTAGGGACTTACCTTTAACTCATTCTATGAAGCCAGCATTACTCTGATACCAAAACATGGTAGAGACACAAAAAAAGAAAATTTCAGGTTGATATCTCTGATTAACATAGACATAAAAATTATCAGCAAAATTCTAGCATATTGAATACAGCAGCACATCATAGAGTTAATTCACCATGATTAGGTAGGCTTTATTCCTTGGATACAAAGTTGGCTCAACATATGTGAATCAATAAATGTGATTCACCATATAAACACAATCTAAAACTATATGATCATATCAATAGATGAGAAAAAGTTTTCAATAAAATCCAACATTCCTTCATGAGAAAAATCCTCAACAAGCAAAGCATCAAGGGAACATAATTCAAAATAATAAGAATAGTCTATGCTATGACAAACCTATATCTAATATCATACTGAATGAGTAAAAGCTGGAAGCATTCTCACTGAGAACTGGAACAAGACAAGGATGCCCACTCTCATGACTCATATGCAACATGTACTGGAAGTCTTTGCCAGGACAATCAGGCAAGAGAAAAAATAAAGGGCATCCAAATAGGAAAAGAAGAAGAAAACTCCTTTTACAGATGATATGATTGTACACCTACAAATGCCTAAAGACTTCAGCAGAAGGCTTTTAGAACCAATACATGATTTTAGTAAAGTTTCAGGATATAAAATAAATATATAAAAATTAGTAGAATTTCTATACAATAACATTCAATCTGAGGACCAAATCAAAAACACAAACCCATTTATAATAGGCACAAACAAAATCAAATATCTAGAAATAAATCTAACAAAGAAGATAAAAGAGCTCTACAGGGAGAACTACAAAACACTGCTAAAAGAAATCATAGATGACATAAATAAATGGAAAAACATTCCATACTGAAGGATTAGAAAATCAATGTCACTAACATGACTATATTGCCCCCCAAAATTTATAGATTCAATGCTATGTCTATCAAACCACCAATATCACTTTTAACAGAATTACTGTTCTAAAATTCATACGAAACCAAAAAAGAGTCTGAAAATCCAAAGCATTCATAAGCAAAAAGAGCAAAGCCAGAGGCATCACATTACCTGACTGTATACTACAAGGTTGCAGTAAACAAAACCAGTACCAAAACATGGTACTAGTACAAAAGCAGACACAAAAACCAAAGGAACAGAGTAGAGAACCAAGAAATAATACCACATACATACAAACACCTGATTTTGACAAAGTCAACAAAAATAAGCAAGGCGGAAATGATTCCCTATTCAATAAATGGTGCTGGGATAACTGGCTAGCCATATACAATAGAATGAAACTGGAACTCTATCTCTCACCACATACAAAAATTAACTCAGGATGGATTAGGTATTTAAATGTAAGACCCCAAACTATAAAAATCCTGGAAGAAAACTTAGGCAATACTCTTCTGGATATAGGCAAATAATTTACGACTAAGTCTTCAAAAGCTATTGCAGCAAAAACAAAATTTGACTAGTAGGACCTAATTAAACTAAAGAGCTTCTGCACAGCAAAAGAAACTGTCAGCAAAGCAAACATACAACTTCTAGAATGAGAGAAAATGTTTGCCAGATCTATAAGGAACTTAAATCAAAAAGTAAAAACAAAAACAAACAAACAAAAAAACACCACACACACATATAAAAAGTGGGCACATGCACACTTCTCAAAAGAATACATACAAGTGACCAACAAACATGTGAAAAAATGCTCAATATCACTAATTATTGAGAAAAATTATTAGAGAAGTGCAAATAAGAACCACAATGAGATACCATCTCACACTAGTCAGAATGGTTATTATTAAAGTAAAAAGTAACAGATGCTGATAAGACTGCATAGAAAAACGTATGCTTATACACTGCTGATGGGAATATAAATCAGTTCAGCCATTATGGAGAGGAGTTTGAAAATTTCTCAAAGAAAAAGAACTTAAAACAGAACCCTAAGCCTAACTCTAACCTTGCCCAGTACCATAATCTGGGCAGCTTATAAATAACATAAATTTATTTTTCACAATTATGGAGGCTAAGAAGTGCATAATGAAGGCACTAGAAGATATAGTGTCCTGTTCCATGTAGACAGTACCTTCTCATTGTGTCTCCATATAGTCAAAGGGGCAAACAAGCTGCCTTTAAACCTCTTTTTTAAGGTCATTATTTGCATAATGAGGACTCTTTTCTTACGACCTAGTCACCAACCAAAGGTTGCACTGCTAATGTTATTACATTGGCATTAGGTTTTGACACACAAATTTTGGGGGCCACATTATGTGTCAATCAATAGACAGAGATCAGCAGAATGAATTTTTAAAAAAATATCCAAATGTATACCTCTAGGAGAAATAAGTTGATGGTAAGATAAAATAAGTTGAAAGTAAGGTGATGTGAAGAAGACAACATATAAACTATAATCACCTGGAAAACTAGAAGAACTATACAAATAGAAACAAACAGATTTTGAGAATAAAATTGTTAACAAAAATAAAAATGGATATTTTATGCTGATGAAAGTGCCAATCCATGAAGAATACATAATTATAAACGTATATGTACTTATAGAACCCAAAAATACATGAAGAAAAATCTGACAGAATTGAAGGAGAAACAGATGATTCCACAAAAGTAACTGAAGATTTTAATAGCTCACTTTTAATAATAGATCAAAGAACTAGACTGAAGAATAATAAGATGAAATATTGGAACAACACTAAAAATCAAATAGAACTAATAGACATCTATAGGACAGTCCATGCCCAATTGGGAAAATACACATTCTCCTCAAGTCAACCTGAAACATTCTGCAGGATAAACTATGTTTGGTCACAAATCTGTCTCAAAAACTTAAAAAGCTTAATGTTATAGAAATGTTTCAAAGACAATGCAATAAGGTTTAAAACCAACACAATTGACACATTAAGATGGCAAAATAGGAGTTTCTGGCCCTCATCCCCCAACCAAAACACCTATTTAAAATCATCCATGGATGAAAATACCTTTTTGAGAGCTCCAGAATACAGGTGAGAAGGTACAGCATCCTATTAGAGCACAGAAAGGATAAAAATGCATTGAAAATAATAATAATAATAATAAAACAAAAACAGTTTCACTTTACCTGCTTCACTCATTTCCCCAATCTGAGATGTCATGACACACAGAGCACCTCTGCTGCAAGTTGTCCTATGGAGAAAAAGAGAATGAAGTGAGCATCTGACCTCCTTAGTCTTTTGCGGCACACCTGACAACCTTGCCTATATTGCACAATACCCAGAACACTGAGGGAATCAGTATGGCTTGATAACATGGGGACAGCTAAAGACAAAAAGGGACAGTGGTGTTAATAGCCAATTTGGGGACCTTGACAGCCATCCTGTGACCCATGATAGCAGTCCCTTCCCCAACTCCCTGGATCCTAACAACATGCCTGCTGATGCACAGTCCTTAGCACTGAGCATACCCACCCATAGAGGCCAGCTCTGGATTCCCAGCTGGCCTGTCTGTTGACCACTTCGACAGACACCCAGACTATTTGGCCACACTGACTATACCGACTAATGAAGGACTTTAGCCAGTCTGTAAAGACCAGAAGAAGTAAATTCTTCCTTAAATTCACAGATACCAATGCAGGCTACAGGCATCATAAAGAATCAGGAAAACATGACATCACAAAATAAATAAAAAATAAAAATAAAACTCTAATATATCAATCCTACATAAAATGAGACCTGTGAAATACCTGACAATGAATTCAAAATAATTGTGCTGAAGGAGCTCATTATGCTACTAAGAAACAGAGCTAGGCAGCTAAATAAATCAGGAAAACAATAAATCAACAAAATTAGAAGCTTAAAAAGAGCTTACCCAGAATCAAACCATAGAGGTTATAAAAAAAGAAAAACAAGAAAAAGAGATAAAAACAATTAAAAGAACCAAAAAGAAATTCTGGTGCTGAAAATACAATAACTGACCTAAAAAATTAAATAAAGAACTTCAACAGAAGTTCAACCAATCAGAGGAAAGAATCAGTGAACTTGAAGATAGATTGTAGAGAATTATCTAGTCAAAGTCACAAAAGTAATGGAAAAGAGTGAAGAAAGCCTGTGGGATGTATGGGATATAATCAATAAAGCCAATATATGCATTATGGCAATGCAGAAGGAGCATACAAAGAGAAAGGGACAAAAAGCTTACGTAAATAAATTTTGGCTGAAAACTTCTCAAATCTTGGGAGGTAAATGGACATTTAGATTCTTGAAGTTCAAATAAACTTAGATTAAGCCTAAAGAGGTCTACATGGAGACACATAATTATATTGTCAAAAGTCAAGGGTAAAAAATTTGAAATTAGCAAGAGAAAAGCAATCCATTAAGTAAAAGGGAAACTCCATATGGCTATTAGCAGATATCTCAGCAGAAACCTTTCTGGACAGAAGATAGTGATGATATATTCAAATTTCTAAAAAAAGAAAAAAGAAATATTTTTTAAATTGCCAACCACAGATGCTAAACATAGCAAAGTTTTTCTTTAAAAATGAAGAATAAAGACTTTCTCAGACAAAGAAATACTGAGGGAAATTGTTACCATTAGACCTAAATTACAAGAAGTGTCAAACAGTTCTTCAAGTTGATATAAAAAGACAATAAACAGCAACACAAAAGTATATGGAAATATAAATCTCACTGGTGAAGACACCTATATAGTCAAAAACAGAATAATGTAATAATGTAATGGTGACAAATATCTTTTTTTAACCCAGGTATAAAATTTAAAAGACAAAAGTAATAAGAATAATTGTAACTACAAAAGTGTGTCAATGGATTCACAACATAAAAAGAAGTGAAGTCTGACATCAATGACATAAAATGTATCAGGGGAATAAAACTGTAAATTTTTTGGATGCAAGTTATGTTAACTAGTTATCAGATTAAAATAGGTATGACAAAGTGTTTTATATAAGCCTCATGGTAACCCCAAAGTGAAAATATATAGTAGATACACAAAAAATGAAGAGAAGAAAATAAAAGAACACAACTGCATAAATAATCCATTCACACGGAAAGACTGAGAGGAAGAAAGAAACAACAGAACTACAAGAGAAAAAAATCAAAAGCAATCAACAAACAGGCAACAGTAATTCCTTTCTTACCAATAATTACTTTAAATTTAAATGGACTGATCTCCCTCAATCAAATGATGTAGTGACTGAATAAATAAAACGACAATATTTAACATTAATGCTACCTACAAGACTCATTTTAGATTTAAAGACATATGTAGGTTGCAAGGAAATGTGGTAGAAAAAGATACTCTACGCAATTGTTAACCAAGAGAATACAGGATGTCTATACGTACATTAAAAAAAAAAGGATTTTAAGTCACAAACTGTCACAAGAGACATAGAAGGTCATTTATAATGATAAAAATGTCAATTCAACAGAATGATATAACAATTATAAATATTGCCCAACATTAGAGTACCTAAGCATACAAAGGAAATATTGACAGATCTGAAAGGAGAAATAAGACAGCAATACAATAATAGTAAAAGACGTTACTACTCCAGTTTCAATAATTCAGACATTATCTGGACAAAAAAATCAACAAGAGGAGACTTGAGCAACATTATAGACCAAATGGACCTCACAAACATACAAAATATCCTAAACAACAATAACAGAATACACATTTTTCTCAAGTGACCACAGAACATCCTCTAGAATGGATAACATGCTAAGTCATAAAACATTAAAAATTTTAAGAAGACAAATTATTCTAAGTGCATTTTCCAAACAACAATAAAATAAAACTAGAAATCAATAGCAAAAGAAAACTGTAAAAATTTATAACTACATGAAAATTTAAAAACACACTCTTGTACAACAAATAGGTTGAAAAAGAAATCAAAAGGGAAATTGGAAAACATTTCAAGACAAACAAAAACACAACATAACAAAACTTATGGGATGAAGTGAAAGTGAAAGCATTATGAAAAGGGAAGTGTACAATGATGAATGCCTATGTAAAAAACATCCCAAATAAAAATCCAACTTAACACCTCAAAAAAAAAAAAAAAAACTAGAAAAAAGAAAAATAAACTAAGCCCTAAGTTACCAGAAGGAAAATAACAGTAAAGATTAGAGCAGAAATAAATCAGAGAATAGAAAAATAATACAAAAAATCAGCAAAATAATTAGGTTTTTAAAAAGGTAAACAAAAACTTAAAACTCTTAGCATGATTTTAAAAAGAGAGAAGACTAAAATAAATAAGACACAAAAGAAGAAATATTAAAACCGATGCCACAGAAATAAAAAATCGTAAGACACTATCATGAATAATTATATGCCAACAAATTGAATAAACAAAAGAAATGGATAAATTTTTAGAAGCATACAATCCATAAATAAAGAAGGTAGGAGCAAACGTTTTGAAGTAATAGATATGTTTATGTCATTGATAGTTACGATGATTTCCTAGGTGTATACTTACCTCCATACTTATTAGGTTGTATACCTTAAATATGTGCTACTTTTTCTATGTCAATCATACCTCAATAATGCTCTTTAAAAATTATAAAATAAAACAATTTAAAAATTAATAATGGGAGGGATAGCATTAGGAGGAATACTTAACATAGGTGATGGGTTGATGGGTGCAGCAAACCACCATGGCACGTGTATACCTAGGTAACAAAACTGCACATTCTGCACATGTACCCCAGAGCTTAAAGTATAATAAAAATATTTAAAAATAAAAAATAACAAGAAATTTTTGAAAAGTCATCAATATGTAGATATTAAATAACATTTCTAAATAACCAATGGGGCAAAGAAGAAATCACAAAAGAAATTAGAAAATACTTTAAGATGAATGAAAATTAAAACATGACAAATATGACATGCCAAAACTTACTTGATGTACCAAAAGCAGTAGGTACAGTGAAATTTATAGCAATAAATATCTGTATTAAAAAAGAAGAAAAATAACAAATCAATAATTAAACCTTAATAAATGAGAAAATTAAAGGCAACCTAAAAATGAAGCAAGCTGATTTAAGGCTATAATATAGATCAGAGAGAAAATGAGTGAAATAGAGAATAGAAAACAAATTTAATTGAAAAAGACCAACAGTGTATTCTTCAAAAACAATGAACAAATTGACATTCCTTTAGCTATACTGAACACGAAATTAAAAAATGAAAGCTCAACTACTAAAATTGGGAATGAAAGAGGTAACATTATTACCAAACTAATAGAAATAAAAATTATTATAATTGAATACTATAAAGAAGGTATGCCAAGAGATTAGATAATATAGATTAAATAAGAAAGATTCTTATTATAGAAAGACAGAAACTACTGAAACTATCTCACAAAGAAAAGGTCTGAATACAACCACAACAAATAAAGATAATGAATTCATAATCAAAAATTCCCCAGTAATGAAAAGTCCAGAAAAAGATGACAACACTCTACATAATGTGTAAAGAAGAGTTAACATTTATTTTTCACAAAATCTTCCAAAATAAAAGAGGAGCAAAAACTTGTTAATTCATTCTATCCAGGCAGTATTACACTGACACCAAAATCATACAAAGACATTACAAGAAAACTACTGACAGATATCACTTAGGAATAGAGACATGCAAATTCTTAACATTTTATCAGCAATCAGAATCCTGCAATATATAATATGGATAATACAACATAACCAAATGAAGATTATCCCAGAAATGCTAGGTAGGTTGGTTCAACATAGAAAAATCAATCAAAGTGATACATCCATACAAAAATGGTCATCTTGATAGATAAAAAAGCATTTGACAAAATCCAAATCATTTAATGATATTTAAAAAACACTCAAACTGGAATAGAAGGGAACTTCTCCAACCTGACAAAGTGTATCTATGGAAAATACAAAGCTAATATTATACATAGAGATAAAGACTTCATTATAGTGAAATCTTTTATTTCACTATAATAACAGGAACAGGACAAGGCTGTGCTTGCCACTTCTTTCGTGCATTTTTTTCATTTTTAATTTTTGTGAGTACATAGAAGGTATGTATATTTATGAGGTACATGGGATATTTTGATACAGGCATGCAATGTGAAATAAGCATATTATGAAGAATGGGTTATCCATCCCGTCAAGCATTTATCCTCTGAGTTGCAAACAATCTGATCACAGTCTTTAAGTTAATTTAAAATTACAAATAAGTTATTACCGACTACAGTTACCCTGTTGTGCCATCAAATAGTAGGTCCCACTCATTTCTTCCAACTATTTTTCTGTGTACTCATCAACCATCCCCAGCTCCCCTGATCCTCCTACTACTCTTTCCAGCTTCTGGTAACCATCCTTCTACTTTCTATGTCAATGAGTTCAATTGTTTTAATTTTTAGATTCCATGAATAAATGAGAACCTTCAATGTTTGTCTCTCTGTGCCTGGCTTATTTCACTTAACATAATGACCTCCAGTTCCATCCATGTTGTTGCAAATCACTGGATCTCATTCTTTTTTATGGATGACTAGTACTCCACTGTGTATATGTACTACATTTTCTTCATCCATTTATCTGTCAATGGACACGTAGGCTGCTTCCAAATCTTAGCTGTTGTAAACAGTGTTGCAACAAACAGGAGCGCAGATGTCTCTTCAAGATACTGATTTCCTTTCTTTGGGGTAGATACCCAGCAGTGGGATTGTTGAATCATATGATAGCTCAAGTTTTAGTTGTTTGAGGAACCTCCAAACTGTTCTCTACAGTGGTTCTACTAATTAGCATTCCCACCAACAGGGTATAAGGGTTCCCTTTTCTTCACATCCTTGCCAGTATTTGTTGTTGACTGTCTTTTCAATAGAAGTCATTTTAACTGGGGTCAAATGATATCTCATTGTAGTTTTGATTGTCATTTCTCTGGTGATCAATAATGTTGAACACCTTTTCATATGCCTATTTGCTATTTTTATGTCTTCTTTTGATAAATGTCTATTCAAATCTTCTGCTCATTTTTTGATCAAATTATTAGATATTTTTCTTGTGGAGTTGTTTGAGCTCCTTATATATTCTAGTTATTAATTCCTTTTCAAATGAGTAGTTTGAAAATATTCTCTCCCATTCTGTGGGTTGTCTCTTCACTTTGTTAATTGTTTCCTTTTCTCTGCAGGATCTTTTTAACTTGATGTGAACCAATTTATCCATTTTTTGCTTTGGTTGCCTGTGCTTGTGAAGTATTGCTCAGAAAACTGTTGCCCAGTCCAGTATCCTGGAGATTTTCTCCGAAGTTTTCTTGAATGAGTTCTATAGTTCGAGGTCTTAGATTTGTCTTTAATCCACTTTGATTTGATTTTCATATATGATGAGAGATAGAGGTCTAGTTTTATTCTTCTGCATACGAATATCCAGTTTTCCCAGCACTATTTATCAAACAAACTGTCTTTTCCATAGTGTATATTTTTGGCACCTTTGTCAAAAATGGGTTCACTGTAGGTGTGTGGATTTGTTGCTGAGTTTTGTTGTTGTTTGTTCGAGACAGTCTCACTCTATTGCCCAGGCTAGGGTGCAATGGCATGATCTTGGCTCACTGCAACACCCGTCTCCCGGGTTTAAGTGATTCTCCTGCCTCAGTCTCCCGAGTAGCCACTGCACTCCAGCCTGGGTGACAAAGCGAGACTCCGTCTTAACAAAAAAAAAAAGTTTAAACAACCAAAATGCCCAGAAACTGATGAGTAAGCAAAATGCAGTATATTCCTAAATTGAAAATCATTTAACCACAACAGAGAATGAAGTGTTGATACATGCTATAACAAGATGAACCTGAAAAGATTATGCTAAATGAAAGAGAACAGACCCCAAAAGCCACATATTATATGATTCAATTTTTAGGAAATGCTTATAACAGGAAAAATCCATAGAGATAGAAGATAGATTAATGACTCTCAGGGGCCATAGAGATGAGGAGTTGTGGAATGTCAGCTAATGAGTATAAAGTTTCTTTGTGTGGTGATGAAAAACATTCTGGAATTTGATAATTGTGATGGCTGAGAAACAACTGTACACTTTAAAAGGGCAAACTTTATGGTATGTGAGTTCTATCTCAATTAATTTTTTAAAAAATAAAGTACTGTCTTTAAACAATTAACCATTAAGTGAAAAGTGACCACATTCAAGAATATAATTGACTTGGTGCAATTTTTAGAAATTTAACTAGAAATTCAAAAAGCTCAATGTCATCTATTATTTTATCAACCTTCTCTCTTTTGATTACAATTAGTTACATATTCTTCAATATAATGATTCTTACATTTTAGAGCTTTTACACATGTTGTGATGTGGCTAATCATATCAGAAAATGTAAAGCATTCATTTTCTACTCTAAATAATCAAATGTCACTATTGAGCCAAGATTGGTAATCAAATTGCTGAAATTTGAAGAACTCAATGGGATTGTGAAACAACATTTGAGCAACTGATGTTTTTGGCATGATCCATAAAAGAAAGCAATAATTGATAAGCTGGACGTCATTAAAATTAAAAATTTCTGCCCTGTTTGCAAAAGACATTGCCAAGAGAATGAAAATACACACCACAGATAGAGAAAACATTTGTATAATTCTATGTATCCACCTTTATAGTATCATATAGAGAAGGTTTCCTGCCTGAAAAGAATCTCTGTGCTCTTCCTATTTATCACTCTCTCCTTCCCAACCCCTGGCACCACTGGTATCTTTATTGTCTCCAAAGTTTTAACTTTGCAGAATGTCATATAGTTTAAATCCTACGGTATGTAGCCTTTTAAGATTGGTTTTGTTCACTTAATCTGTGTTTAAGTTTCTTTCACACCCTTTCATGGCTTGATACCTCATTTCTTTTTAGTGCTGAACAATATCTAATTGTCAGGATTAACTACAGTTTATTTACCCATTCACCTACTGGAAAACATCTCAGTTGCTTCCAAGTTTTGGCAATTTTATGTATAAAGCTGCTTCAAACATCTGCGTGCAGATTTTTGTGGGGAACATGTTTTCACCTCCTTTGGGTAAATACCATGGAGCATGATTGTTGGATCATACAGAATGCATATACTATTTAGTTTTGTAAGAAACTGCAAAACTGTCTTACAAATTTTCTGGGCCATTTTGCTTTTGCACCACTAATGAATGAGAATTCCAGTAGCTCCACATTCTTATCAGCATTTGGCATTGTCGGTGTTTTTTGATTTTGGACATTTTAATAAGTGTGTAGTGGAATCTTGTTGCTTTAATTTACATTCTCTGATGACATATGATATGAAGCATCTTTTTATAAGTTTATTTGCCATCTCCATATCTTCTTCAGTGAGATATCTTTCAAGGTCTTCGACCCATTTTTAAAAAGTGTGTTGTTTTCTTATTGAGTTTTAAGAGTTCTTTATGTATTTTGAATAACAGAATCACAGCTTTGTATATTTTGAATAAGTTTTTTGTTTGTTTTTGAGATGAAGTCTTGTTTTGTCACTCCTGAGTGACAAAGGAGTGAAGTGGCACAATATCAGCTGAATGCAACCTCCACCTCCTGGGTTCAAATGATTCTCCAGCCTCAGCCTCCTCAGTAGTTGGGATTACAGGCATGCACCACCACGCCCTGTAAATTTTTGTATTTTTAGTAGAGACGGGGTTTCGCCATGTTGGCCAGGCTGGTATGGAACTCTTGACTTCAGGTAATCTGCCCTCCTCAGCATCCCAAAGTACTGGGATTACAGGTGTGAGCCACTGCGCACAGCCTGAATAACAGTTCTTTATCAAGTGTATATTTTGTAAACATTTTCTCCCAGTCTGTGGCTTGTCTTTTCATTCTCTTGCCAGTGTCTTTTGTAGACAAAATAGAATTCTTTAAATTTTAATACAGTTCAGCTTATTCTTTCTATCATTGATCATGCCTTTGGTGCTATATCTAAAAAGTTATTGCCAATTCCTAAACCACTTAGTTTTTCTTTTATGTTATCTTCTAGATGCTTTATAATTTTATATTTTACATTTAGGTTTATGATCCATTTTGAATTAATATTTGTGAAAGGCATAAGGTCCATATTTGGATTTATTTTTTGTGTGCGGATGTCCAGTTATTCCAGTACCATTTGTTGGAAAAAAAAAAAAACACACCACATCTTTTCTCCATTGTAATACTTTAGCTTCTTTGTCAAAGATCAGTTGACTATATTTTTGTGAGTTTATTTCTCGGCTCTCTATTCTGCTTCATTGACCTGGGTGTCTAAACTCTCAGTAGTATCATGCTGACTTGATTATTAAAGCTTTATAGTAAGTCTTGAAGTCAGGTACTGTCATTCCTCCAACTTTAATCTTCTCCTTTAATGTCATATTGGATATTCTGGGTCTTTTGTCTCTTTATATGAACTTTAAAATTAGTTTGTCAATTTCCAGAAAATCACTGGGCTTTTGGTTGGAATTCCACTGTATTTATAGATAAATTCGGGAAGAACTGACATCTTAACAATACTAACTGTTCGTATTTATGGACATGAAATATCTGTTTGTTTAGTTCTTCTTTGATACCAGGCATATTTTGTCCATGAAAAAAAATCATAATTTTACCAAGCTGTCTTACCAGTCAAGACTTAGCTTTATAAGACGAAAATAAATTTTTCATGTTTAAGCCACTATTGTTAGGTCATAAGTGCTTGCACCCAAAAATACAAAAAATTCTAACTGATTTACTTCCACTGTACCATCTCCTAGTTATCTCCATTATCTTTAACATTTTAGCCATGCAATTCTTTTATTTGATTATGTTTAAAATATCTAAGTTATGTAATAAAATTTATTTTCTCTAAGCAACAGTCTAGTTTTGAGTACCTTAAAAGCTGTAGATGCAGTTATGTGAGGAAATAAATATTTTGGATGCTTCAACATGTTATCCACTATAAACAGGTAATAGATGTATTTTATTATGTACTAATAATGCTCAGCTAAGACTCCAGACTACAGCAGGACTACCATATTAATTTAACTATGCTCAGCTTGAGAAAGGGCCCACCCATAAAATTGTAATTCTCCTAAATAAATGTTAGACACTTTTATGCATGCTATGCTCTAATTCACTTCAGATGCATATGCTCAAAATTGGCACAATAAGAAAGATATCATAGCCACAGATATTTTTAATTATATGAACTTAACATTTATCATGAGAAATGGCCCAGATCCATAGGGAAGGTCTTAATCAAGAACTTAGAAAGTGTATAAAATTGCAATTTTATAATTCAATATGATAACCTAAATTAAGTTTTATGACTTAATTTATGACATCAAACTCAATTGAGAAATTAATGTATAGTGGTTACATAAAGTGATAGACTTTCATTAAAATTAAAATAATACCTATATACTAATGTTATAACCATGGGAACTTTTATAACCTACCTACAACTGTATAATAGTAACATATTTCTCAATCTAAAATTATTATATTCATTATAAAAGGGTTAAAAAATACAGACAATTAAAGAAAATTGTTATTGTGCATATGCATTTGTTTGTGTGGGTTGTGTTCGAACACATACTCATGCAAAAATTTAAAGTGTCCATTGCTTTGAAAATGACAATCGATTTTAGTAAACATTTTCATGTAGGGCTATCACTCCTTTTTCTTTTTGTTTGTTCCATTCTTTTCTTTGTTCAGATTTATTTTTCCTCTTTGGTTTATTTTAGCATGTTCATACTAAATATTACAATAAATTATGTATGACATTTATAATCATTGAAATAAAGCTATGAAATCCTTTTTTTTAATCTCTGAAAATCTTTTCCTGACACAAGGGGGAAAATTAAAGCCCTGCAAAAAGAACAAACAGTTTTGAAACTACCAAGTGCAGTAATTATTTCATTGTAACATAATAGAAATTAGGTATTTGACAGCTTCTTGGATGAATTTCAGTTGCCAATGACAATCTGCAGAATTGTAAACACATAGCACTTATGCAATTTCTCTGATGCCCTTTGCTTGCTACACCACAAAGGAAGTTAATATTTAGAACAAATGAGTCTTTAAACTATACCCTTCAATTCAATACAAAGGGATATTTCAACACACAAAAAAAGCACACACTTGGGTAGAGGAAGTGTTTTATTGTTTGTTTTTCTCTCTTTTTTTTTTTACTTCAGAAAAATTCTTTTTTTTTGACGCAATTTAGAACATCTTAATGAGACTTTAAAATTGGTTAAAATTTGTTAGCAGGACATACAAAAGGATTAATCATTAAATTTAATAATTTACATTTATCAAAAAATACCACTAAGAGAGCAAACATCACGTGCAGATTGAGAGAAATTCATATACAACATATATCACACGCCAAAGTCTTGTATAAAGAATAGAAAAATAGAAAAAAATACAGAAAAATGCAAACAACACAACAGAAAAAAATAATTGAAAATAATATTGAAAAGTCATTTCGTACAAATAAAATGACTATCGAACAATGAATAAACATTCTGAGAGGAAGCTCAGTTTCTTTATTTGATAAACCACTGTGAAATACCATTAAACACACACACACACACATATGGTAATGTTTACAATTAAAAAGACAGAAAAGGCTAAATGCTCACAAGGATATAGAGCAACAGGAATTTAATTATATGTGTTTTTTATTAGTATAACTCAACATAATCACCTTGAAAACACTGTTGGCACTACACACTAAAATTGAACTAAACAATCCTATCACCAACAACTATCCTCCTGGGTATGAATATGGATGACCTTTGACAGCAAATATTCCTAAGAAAAAATTTGTATTTTGAAACGGTTTTATAGCCTAGACCTCATACATACTCCTGTACCTATGACAAAAATATAGTTGTATATCTTTATTTTGTATCTAACAACAACACTTACAGTAAAACTTTAAAACAATCCTGACTGAATCTTTAACAAAATAGAAACATGGAAATTGTATATATATGCTTAGAGCAAAACATATACAAGAATATTCATGGCAGCATTATTTGTAATAGCCTAAAACAGAAAACAACACTGTATTAGTCTGTTCTCACACTGCTAATAAAGACTTATGCAAGACTGGGTAATTTAGAAAGGAGAGAGGTTTAATTGACTCACAGTTCAGCATGGCTGGGGAGACCTCAGGAAACTTACAGTCACAGTAGAAGGGGAAGCAAACACATCCTTCTTGACTTGGCAGCATTAAGGAGAAGAATAGAGAGAAGCAAAGGGAGAAACCCCTTATAAAACCATTAGATCTTGTGAGAACTTACTATCATGAGAATAGCATGGGGGAAACTGACCCCATGATTCAGTTACCTCCCACCAGGTCCCTCCCGTGACATGTGGAGATTATGAGAACTACAATTTAAGATCAGACTTGGGTTGGGACATAGCCAAATCATATCATTTCACCCCGGCCCCTCCCAAATCTCATGCCCTCACATTTCAAAACACAATCATGCTCTTCCAACAGTCCCCCAAGTCTTAACTAATTTCAGAATTAACTCAAAAGTCCAAGTCCAAAGTCTCATCTGAGATAAGGCAACTCCCTTCCACGTATGAGCCTGTAAAATCCAAAGCATGTTAGTTACTTCCTAGATACAATGAGAGTACAGGCATTGGGTAAATATTCTCATTCCAACTGGGAGAAATTGGCCAAGACAAAGGAGAACAGGCCCCATGCAAGTCTAAAATCCAATATGTCAGTCATTAAACCTTTAAAGTTTCAAAATGATCTCCTTTGACTCCATGTCTCACATCCAGGTCATGCTGATACAAAAGGTGGCCTTGGGCAGCTCCACCCTTGTAGCTTTGCAGGGCATAACCCTCCTCCCGGCTGCTTTCATGAACTGGCATTGTCTACGGCTTTTCTAGGTGCATGTTGCAAGCTGTCAGTGGATCTACAATTCTAGGGTCTGGAGGACAGTGGCCCTCTTCTCTTAGCTCCACTAGGCAGTACCCCATTTGGGACTTTGTGTGGAGGCTCCAATCCCACATTTCCCTTCTGCACTTCTCTAGCAGAGTTTCTCCATCAGGGCTCTGCTCCTGCAGCAAACATCTGACTGGACATTCAAGCATTTCCATACATCCTCTGAAATCTTGGCAGAAGTTTCCAAACCTCAGTTCTTCAAACCTCAGTTCTTGCATTCTGTGTACCCAGAGGCTCAACACCATGTGGAAGCTGCCAAGGCTTGGGGCTTGCCACTCCCTGGAACAACAGCCTGAGGTATATCTTGACCCCTTTTAGCCAGAGCTGGAGTGGCTGGGACACATGGCACCAAGTCCCTAGGCTGTACACAGCAGGGGGGGTCAGGTCCTTCCCGGCACAACCATTTTTTCCTCCTAGGCCTTTGGGCCTGTGATGGGAGGGGCTTTCATGAAGGTCTCTGACATGCCCTGGAGACATTTTCCCCATTGTCTTAGTGATTAACATTGGACCCCTTGTTACTTATGCAAATTTCTGCAGCTGGCTTGAGTTTCTCCCCAGAAAACGAGTTTTTCTTTTCTGTGACATTTTTAGATCGCAAAATTTCCAAACTTTTGTGCTCTGCTTCATCTTGAATGCTTTGCTAGTTAGAAATTTCTTCCAACAGATACCTTGAATCATCTCTCTCAAGTTCAAAGTTCCACAGATCTCTAGGGCAGGGACAAAATGCAGCCAGTCTCTTTGCATAGCAAGAGTGACCTTTACTCTAGTTCCCAACAAGTTTCTCATCTCCATCTGAGACCACCTCAGCCTGGACTTTATTGTCCATCTCACTATCAGTATTTTGGTCAAATCTGTTTAACAGGTCTCTAGGAAGTTCCAGACTTTCCCACAATTTCCTGTCTTCTTCTGAGGCCTCCACACTGTTTCAGCCTCTGTGTGTTATCCAGTTCCAAAGTCACTTCCACATTTTTTGGGTATCTTTAGAGCAGCACCCCACTCCCTGCAGTATCAATTTACTGTATTAGTTCATCCTCATGCTGCAAATAAAGGCATACGCAAGACTGGGTAATTTACAAAGGAAAGAGGTTTAATTGACTCACAATTCAGCATGGCTGGAGAAGTCTTAGGAAGCTTACAACCATGGTGGAAGGGGAAACAAACATATCCTTTGTCACATGGAAGCAGCAAGGAGAGGAATGAGAGCTGCACAAAAGGAGAAGCCCCTCATCAAACCACCAGAACTTGTGAGAACTTACTATCAAGAGAATAGCATGAAGCAAACTGCCCCAGCGATTCTATTACCTCCCACTTGTCCCTCTTATGACATGTGGGATTATGAGAACTACAGTTCAAGATGAGATTTTGGTGAGGATAGAGCCAAACCATATCAAACACAAATGTCTATTAATAGAATATATAAATTATGGCATATTCATATGATGGAATCATATACAACCATAAAAACAAATTCATGGCACACACAAACGCTATGTGGATTATCATAGAAGTCTCACAGGTGAAAGAAACTAGATACAAAAGAGTATATAATCTATGCTAATTCCATTTTTGCAGAGCTTAAACTCAGACAAAACTAATCTATGATATTAAATGTTAGAATAAGAGTTTGGGATGGAGAAAAGTTGTAATTATGGAGATAAATAAGAATAGGAGTTATGGCTTCCTAACAAAGATTTTTTTGTATATATTAAGCAGTAATTACATGTCAATTTTTATTTTGTGATAATTTTTGAGCTCTACACTTACAAAATTGCACATTGTATGTATGTTATACTTCAATACACATTTTAGATTAAAAATGAAGTTGTAATGTCATAATCATAGCATTGATATATTTATTTTCCATTATATGTATAATATTTAATGTAAATGTGCATTTATATATACAGACACACACTGATATACTAAATTGAGAGTCAGAGTTATTTTTAAATTTATCAGGTGGTTAGTAAATATGTTAAAAATAAAAATTCAAATTTGTGTGCATGTGTGTAAGTCATATTTTCTTAAGTTTTTTATTTTTAATTTTTGTGGGTACATAATAGGTATATGTATTTATGGAGTATATGAGATATTTTGATACAAACATGCACTGTGTAGTAATCACATAATGGATGGCAGGGCATTCATCCCTCAAGCATTTATCTTTTTTCTTACAAACAATCCAATTATACTCATTTAGTTATTTTTAAATATACGATTAAATTATTATTGACTAGTCACCCTGTTGTGCTATCAAATATTATGCCTTATTTATTAATTCCAACTATTTTTGTACCCATTAACCATCTCCACATATCCCTCACCCCTCCACCACCCTTCACACCCGCTGGAAACCATCCTTCCACTATCTTCATTGGTTCAATTGTTTTGATTTTTAGATTCCACAAATAAGTAAAAACATGCAATGTTTGTCTTTCTGGGCCTGGCTTATTTCACTTATAATGATCTCCAGTTCCATACGTATTGCTGCAAATGCCTGAATCTCCTTTCTACAGCTGAATAGTACTCCACTGTGTATAAGTACCACATTTTCTTTATCCATTCATCTGTTGATGGAAACTTAGGTTATTTCCGAATTTTGGCCATTGTGAACAGAGCTGCAACAAACATGGGAATGCAGGTATCTCTTCAATATATTGATTTCCTTTCTTTTGGGCATATACCCACCAGTGGGATTGCTGGATCATATGGTAGCTCTATTTTTAGTTTTCTGAGGAACCTTCAAACTGTTCTCCACAGTGGTTATACTAATTTATATCCCACCAACACCGTATGAGGGTTGCCTTTTCGCCACATCTTCACCAGCATTTTCTATTGCTTGTCTTTTGAATACAAGCCATTTTAACTGGGGTGAGATGATATCTCATTGTAGTTTTGAGTTGCATTTCTCTGATGATCAATGATGTTGAGTACTTTTTCATAAGTCTGTTTGCCATTTGTATGTCTTCTTTTGAGACATGTCTATTCAAATATTTTGCCCGTTGTAAAAATAGTATTATTCTGTTTTTTCCTAGAGAGTTGTTTGAGCTCCTTATATATTCTGGTTATTAATCCCTATTAGACGAGTAGTTTGCAAATATCTTCTCCTATTCTGTGGGTTGGCTCTTCACTTCATTGATTTTTTTGTTGCTGTTGCTGTAAAAAATATTTTTAACTTGGTATGATCCTATTTGTCCATTTTTTTGCTTTTGTTGCTTGTGATTATGGGGTATTGCTCAAGAAATCTTTGCTCAGACTGATGTCCTGGAGAGTTTCCCTGATGTTTTCTCATAGTAGTTTCTTGAGTTTGAAGTCTACTATTGCTTTCACTGTGTCCTATAGATTTTGTTATATTGTGTTTCAACTTTTATTTATTTTAAGAACAATTTCAATTTATTTCTTAATTTCTTAATTGGCTTGCTGGTCATTTAGGAGCATATGGTTTAGTTTCCATGTATTTGTACAGTTTGCAAAATTCCTCTTGCTGTTTATTTCTAGTTTTATTCCATTGGGATCAGAGGAGATGCTAGATATAAATTTAATTTTTTTGACTATTTTAAAAATTCTTTTGAGAACCAACATACGGTCCATCCTTGAGAACAATCCATGTACTCAGGAAAAAATGTGTATTATGCAGCCATTGGATGAAATGTTCTGTAAATATCTATTAGAATCACTTGGTCTATAGTGCAGATTAAGTCCTATGTTTCTGGTTGATTTTGTCTGGAAGATCTGCTCAATGTTGAAAGTGGGGTGTTGAAATATCCAGCTATTACTGTGTTGAGGTCTGTCTCTCTCTTTAGCTCTAAAAAATGTTCACTTCACATATGTGGATGCTTCAGTGTTGGGTGCATATATGTTTAAAATTTGTATGACCTCTTGCTGAATTGTCCCCTTTATTATTATTTAGACCTTTCGCTGTCCCTCTTAGACTTTTGGCATTGAAATCTATTTTTTCTGATACAAATAAAGTGACTTCTGCTCTTTTCTGGTTTCCATTGGCATGGAATATCTTTTTCCTTCCCTTTGTTTTCAGTCTATGTGTGTCTTTATAGGTGAAGTGTGTTTCTTGTAGGCAACACACTTGTAGGCAAGATTAACGGGTCTTGCTTTTTAATCCATTTATCTACTCTATGTCTTTTGACTGCAGAGTTTAGTTCATTTATAACGTTATTGTTGATAAACAAGGACTTACTCTTGCCATTTTATTTGTTTTCTGTGTGTGTGTGTGCGTGCGCACGTGCACGTGTGTGTGGTCTTCTCATCCTTCTCTCTTTCCTTCCTCTCTTTTTAGTGAAGGTGACTTTCTTTCTCACTACTTACTTCTTCTACTTGACCAATTCTGCTATTAAAAGACTCTGATGCATTCTTCAGTATGTCCATTGAATTTTAAACTCCAGAACTTCTGCTTAATTCTTTTCAATGATTTCAATCTCTTTTTTAAGTTTATCTGGTAGAATTCTTAATTCAATCTCTGTATTAACTTTAATTTCCTGGAGTTTCCTCAAACACTATTTTGAATTATCTGTGTGAAAGATCACATATTTCTGTTTCTCCAGGATTTGTTCCTGGTGCCTTATGCAGTTCATTTGGTAATGTCAAGTTTCCTTGGATCATCTTGATACTTGTAGATGTTCATCTGTGTCTGGGCATTGAAAACTTAGATATTTATTGTAGTCTTTGCAGTCTGGGCTTGTTTTCACCTTGTTTTTCCTTCTTGGGAAGGCTTTCTAAATATTCCAAAAGACTTGGCTGTTGTGATCTCAGCTTTATCTGTTTTAGGGGGAACCCCAAACCCAGTAGTGCTGTAGTTCTTGCAGACTCATAGAGGTACCACCTTGATGGTCTTGGACAACATTCAGAATAATTTTTTGATTATGAGGCAGAGACTTTTGTCCAATTCCTTTACTTTTTTCCCAAACAAAAGGAATCTCTCTCTGCTCTGAGCAACCAGAAACTGAAGGTGAAATGAAATAAGCACCCCACTAGCCACCACCACTATGACTGTGTTGGGTCAGACCTGAAGCCAGTATAGCACTGGATCTCACCTGAGGCCTGCTGTAACCCCTCCCTGGCTACCATCTATGTTCACTCAAAGCCCTGGAGCTCTAAAATCACCAGGTGCAAAGCCAGCCAGTTCTGTGTCCTTCCCTTTAGTACAGTGAGTTCCCTCAGTCCCCCTGACAGGTCCAGAGGTGCTATCTGGGACCCAGGGACTACAGTCAAAAACCTTACATGACCACCTGATATTCTACTGTACTGCAGCTGTGCTAGCACGCAAACCATAAGATACAGTTCTTCCCACTCTTACTTCTCCTTTCCAAAGGCAGAAGAGCCTTACTCTGTAGCCAGCATCACCTCAGGCTTATGGAGGATACTACCAGACTACCACCAATATTTCCATAAGGTTTAAGGGCTCTTCAGTTAGTGTGTGGTGAATGCTGCCTGACCTGGGACCCACACTTCAAAGAAGTGGACTCCCCTTTGGACCAGAGCATGTCCAGAAATGCTGTTCATGAGCCAAGTCCTGGAATTGGGGACCCTAAGAGCCCATTGGTGTTCTACCCTCTTTAGCTGAGCTGGTACCTATGGTGCAAGACAAAGTCCCCTTTACTTTTCCCTTCACTTTTTCCAAGCAGGAGGAGTATTGCCTCATGGTCACAACAGCTGGGAATGTGCTGAGCCTCACCCGAGGCCATCAGGTCTCAGCGCCTCACCCAAGGCCATCAATATACTACCTGGATATCACTGCTGGTTACTCAGGGTCCAAGGGTTTTTCAATTAGCTGGTAATGAATCCTTCATGGACTGGGTTCTTCCCTTCAAGGCAGTGGGTTCCCTTCTGGCCCAGGATGTGTCTAGAAATGTCCAAGAGCTGAGGCCTGGAAAGGGAGCCTCAGGACTCTGACTGGTGGCTTATCTTGCTGTGGCTGAGCTGGTATCCAAGCTACAAGACAAAGTCCTCTCCACTCTTTTGCCTCCTCTTCTGAAGCAGAAGGAAGGGATTTCTTTTGGAGCTGTGAGCTGTGCAGCCTGGGGTAAGGGACTGCCCCAGGTTGTGTCTTAGTAGGTTGTATCCTCCCCACCTTCCAAGTCCACAATCTCTGGGCCCAGTTCAGCCTAGGATTTGACTAGATGTTGCAGTCTTTATGGCCTACACTGCCTTTCATGTTTATTTGGGGCCTCAGAAAACTTTAGCTCACAGTGCCAAGGCTTCCCGGAGCTCACACTTTGTGGCTGGAATTGGCCATTCCCCTCTGGTTTAAATATACCCTCTGTGGGTAGGCATCAGCTGAGTTTGGTTCACTTCTGCAAAATTTCTGCTATAACAAAGTCAGCACCGAGTTCAATGCCTCACGATTGCTGTCTCTCCTTCTCTCCAGTGCACAGAAATGCTCTCCACACCACATAGCCGCTGTGGGGAATTGAGGGAGGGGTGGTGTCCATGAGTCAAGAGTGTTTTTCTTACCATTTCGGTGCCTCTCTCAGCAATATGAAGTTAAAACTTGGTACTATGAGTGCTCACCTAATTTTTGGTTCTTGCAAAGGTGCACTTTTTGTATGTAGAATGTTAAATTGGTGTCCTTGGTGGGGAAGGTGACAATCAGTGGAGCTTTCTATTCCATTTCTATGCCATTTTTCACCACCCCCAGGTTCCAATAATTCAGATTTTTAAATTCTTGTATTTGGATGTGTGTATGTGCATGACAGAGGGGGAGGAATGGATGTTGTTTTCTAGCAACAGTTGTTAGAAAAACATAGAATATAATGCTACTAGTGAAATTTTTCAGAACACTTTGTGATAAGATTAAATTTGATTATCAATAACTCTCTTCAATAAAATTAATATGGAATGTAACACCTTAAGGAAACAAAAGATATAAGTTAAACTGATAAACCTAGAAAATTTGAAAAATATAAAAATAGGTATGAGAATCACAGAACTTGATCTCACTCAGTTCAATCCTTTCATTACACAAATAAAGTAACAGATTTAGACAATATAAATTAATAACCAGCATCAGTTTGTTAATGCAAAGTTAGGGATTCTGACAGCCCTGACATCTTGAACACTGTTTTTTCCTATTCATCAATAAGCCTCTCAACATGCATGTATTGTAATGTGCCTGTGGTTAGAATAAAAATTTTAGACCTAAATTCCAATGAGCTTCTATTTAAGTTCAGATAGTTTCAATTCCATTCCCCTGCCTCCCAAAATTCTTCAAATGGCTGTGGTACTCTCAGCCTAATCCAATATTATGTTTCTCTATATGATGAACTGCCATATTGATTATGAGTCTGCTAAAAAAAATACATTTTTAATAAAGCAACAACTCATACTAAAGTAAAATTTTAAACACATCTTTTCATGGTAATTGGAAATTAATGTCCCTGACACACAACTGCCATGAGGACACCAACTGAATTACTAAAACCAAGTTTCTTAAAAAGGAAAAACCAGGAGTAATGGTTGTGTCTTTAAAATTTTGTTTTAAAAAGATTAAATGATTAAATATATTGCAATTATCAGCGATTACAAGTAATCTGCTCTAGTTTTTCAAAAATAAATCATTTATGCTTTGGTTTTAATGATTTCTCTCTCTGGCAAAAAATAACTTTATTTTATTATTTATTTATTTATTTTTGAGACAGAATTTCACTCTTGTTGCCCAGGCTGGAGTGCAATGGACCGATCTCGGCTCACTGCAACCTCCTCCTCCTGGGTTCAAGCAATTCTCCTGCCTCAGCCTCCCAAGTAGCTGGGATTACAGGTGCCCGCCACCATGCCCAGCTAATTTTTTGTATTTTTAGTAGAGACGGGGATTTACTATGTTGGCCAGAGTGGTCTCGAACTCCTGACCTCAGGCAATCCACTGGCCTCAGGCTCCCAAAGTGCTGGGATTATAGGCGTGAGCCACCATGCCCGGCCAAAAATATAAATTTTATTGTAGTGTTAGATGCAACTTCAACCCTTATCACGTATCATAAGGGTTACTTATGACTCTATGTCATACAGGTGGCTCACAACTACCTAACTCTTTTTTTTAAGTTCCTTCATTCAAAAAATATTAATGGGTAATTATGATATACAAATCAGTGTGCCATTTTTTTAAAGGAGCATTAATTAACTCTTCCAAAAGATATCTCAGCTACTTTTTTAGAGGTTCACAATTCCTTAAACTCATGTTATACTTTGTCTTTCAAGAAGACTCCAAAAATTATGGCATATAAGTGATGAGATTTTCTAAAATTTTGAATCATCTATCTTTTCATAGCACTGCGCCAGATAGATACCAGTGTTGTGGAAACAACCTTGTCCTATCAAATAACCTTAAATTTAATTCAAATAAATGTTAATATCAAATGACTACTGCATCTGAGGCAATGTCAGGTATTTACATTGGAACATGATTTTTTTTTTTTTTTTTCTATACAGGAGTCCCCCTTATCCCTGGAGATACATTTCAAGACCCTCAGTGGTTGCCTAAAACTGCAGATAGTACCAAACCTAATTTCCATCAATTGGATCATGTTTCTGTTCACATCTTCCACCACAAATATAATGCCTTTTCCATCTTAACTAAGAATTTATCATATACTGTGGCTATAATTTTTGCAGTATGAAGTGTGACAGCAAAACTAGCATAGATTTTGTTTTTCCTTCATAATTTTGCAGTTAGATTTGTTTTTACTGCAGATCTTAGCAACTTACCATATAATTTTTTTTTCCTTATTAAGAATTTTCACCTTTTCATTTAAAGGAAGCATTTTACAGCTTCTCCTTGGAATATCCGAATTGCTAGCACCACTACTCTTGTGCTTTAGGATTATTTTATTAAGTAAAATAAGGGTTACTTATCACAAGCACTGCGATACCCTGACAGTCTGATAACTGAGATAACTACAGAGCGACTGGTTTGGATATCCTGGACAAAGTGATGATTCGCATTCTGAGCAGAACAAAGTGTATGGCGTGAGATTTCATCACACTACTCGCAATGACATGCAATGTGAAACTGATGGTTTATTTCTGGAATTTTCCATGTCATATTTTCAACTGCAGTTGACTGTGGAAAACTAAAACCATGGAAAGTGAAACAGTGGTTAAGGAGGGACTACTGTACATTTTTTATTCTATTATTCAACTTACATGGCCTTGTGAGAATTTTGGATTAATGATCTATGTTAAGTATTTTCTTGAAGTATTGTTGAGGCCATATTCATTTTTATTCTGTTCTTTCTAATCCTGCAGAAATATTAAAAATGTGAAGTTAGTTTCTTTAAAGTATTTTAAACACATTTCTTTTCCAATAGCAATAAGTTCTGACTCTTGAATGTATTCTGCTGAGATTTTCCATACCTGAAGTGAAATTATTGAACTCAAAGTACATTGAATAAATATTGCAGTTAAACTCACTATAGACAACATATTAAATCCATAAAATTCCGCTGTATCTCAGGTGACCCAATATTAAAGGTACTGAAACAGAAAGCATGGCTGTTTTCAACTGTAGAGAGAACAATTCTCAGTGGTATTTCATCAATTGAATGCTTATCTTATGAACTGGTAAAGGGCTTATGCCTAAATTTTAGTCATATGCTGTGCATACACAGCCTTAGAAATTTCAAGGAGTCCAGCTTTCTTCTTTGATTTTTTTAAACTCCATCATTTTATTGTTCCAAATTATATTTCAAGAAACATATTTGCAAATGGCATTTATTTGAAAGTGATTTCTTAAGTCAGAAACTTTGTGGTTTGAGGATATTTATTAAAATGTACCCCTGTGAGCATATGCAGACAGATGCATTAGTGTCAGGATGTGGGTTTTCACAGAGTGCACTGTTTCCCAACTTTCATATTTATAAATATATATACACACACACACATATATATATATAGGAAAATGTGACCCATACTTGTTTAACATTGACAAAGTGTTGTTGCTATTTATGTTTCATAATAGATTTTAAACCACTGAAGAAAATACCAAAGGAAAAGATTTCTTTTATTGAAAACATCTATAACAGACTCAAAATTATTTCAAAGATACATGGAAAGTTCTAGAAGACAAGCTAATGATTGAAATGGTAAAGAATTTATAGGATTTATATATCAAAGTTTTAGGATAAGCATATATTTTCACTTTCTAAATCTGATTTGCATGGGCATAGTGTATAAAGAATGTGTTTCTGGGCATTTTAATACATATATTATGAAGTTGCTCAGAAGCTATCACAGACATATTCATGTCTTCATTGAAAATAAAGAAAAAATCTATAATAGACAAAGTATAATAGAAAGAATATGGGGGAGGGGTGTAAAAAACATAAGACCTGGCAAATCAATAACACTTTCAAGCCCCAGTTTCCTAATTTATAAAATTAGGAATATAAATATCTGCGATAGCCTCCTCACAAAGTTCTTACTGTGAAGGCTAATGTGTCCATACAATACAAATGTACTTGATAAACTGTAGAGTGCATTAAACCTGAGATTTGATGGCATCTGTTCAATTACATGAGCAAGCCTTCAGCCCATAAGGAAATAAACAGCTTGTGTGACATCTTCCTTGGCAACAAAATTTCTCCCCTAGGACTCTCCCTAGTGGCTCAATTCCAGAACACTGAGCAGAACTCTATGGGAAAATGCAGAACCAAATTTGATCTGTTCCAAGGGCAGTGAGAGTCTTCGTGGCACAGCAGGCTTTTAGAGGAAAGCCTGCATTGGTGTCCTGGGGAAAGCAAAGCCATGATCCAAAGAACAATCAAGACTCCACATGCTCCAATAAACCACAATTGGGGAAGAAATGCTCATCGACCAGATTAGTACTGAGCTATTGAGAAGCATACACACCTCACCTCTTGCTCTGCTTTCTCTCATAAATTGTTGTTCCTATTAGCACTAATGTTTTCCCTTAGTTTTTTTTTTTTTTTTCCTTCTTTTTTCTCATTTACTCTAAGTGCAGACAGCTTAGCAAAACTGCAGATGTTAGCCAAAAAAGTTACTTCATTTCAGACCCAGGGTTATAGTTTTTAAATTAATATTTACTTTGGCCCATATTTCACTTTTGTTTATATTTTTCCCCGACAATATAAGTCATACTTGAAAAGAATCATTTACAAAGCAGTACAGGATGCTGGCTTCCAAAAATAATGGAAACAAAACCTGACATCCACAATAATCAGATATGCCACGTGAAGGACTCTAGTACAGCCTCTCAGAGTTAATTCCTAAGAGCTTCTTTATAAAATGTACGGACATAAATGCATATTGAAAGCTGAAGTTTTTTTTTGTTTTTTGTTTTTTTTTTACTTCCCATTTTTCGTAAAACTTTATCTTTTTGATAGATTGGTCCACAAGTGGGGCTTTATAAGAAATTTAGGAAGAAGGTTGAAATCTACAAGGCATTTACCTGCAGAGCTTAATGATTGAGATCATCAATTTGAAAATCATTTATTTACTATAAAATATTCAAATGTGACAGAGTTCCAGAAGTTTCAGAACACCACCTTTTTGTGTGGTACCCACTGAAGAATGTTAACCTTGGCGATAAAAGAACACATTATGGAGATTCTTCATAATAGATATCCCTATTTCAAAACACTCTCAAGCCTATCAAGCAAATGTGTAAAAAGAGATTATAACCACATGTCTACAGCATTAAAATGATTAGATTGCTTTATGTTAACTATCTGTAAAATAGACAAAAATAGTCTTTTTGATGTTATCATGGGTAATTTCATCTTATTTGTTTAAAGAAACAGTGAAATTGGACCACGGAGATATAAAAGTCACATATAGATATTAAGTATTTTGAATGCTTTATTTTGCCTTACTGTGTGGTTCTAGACATTCTTCTAAATTTCCACTTCTCAGCACCTCCTTTCTGACCACATCTTTCTCTAATTATCCTGACTTCTCTCCCAATTCTCAACATCTTATTGGCTATCAGTTTAGGTCTACAGATGTAAACTTACAGTCAGTCTTGTCTACCTGGATGATAGATGAGGCCCTCCACAGAAGTTAACAATCCCTCAGCAGAGTTCTAGATCATTCCCATGGACGCTTCTTCCTTCATGTCTGCATATAAATTTGTAAGAGGAAAAAAACAGAAATATGAAAATGTACCATATGAAATCAAAATCAGTTAACTTATTATATTACAACATTAATTTCTTAATTTTGTAAAAGGTTCTGTAAAATGTAACATTAGGGGCAGGTGGGTGAAGAGCATATAAGAATACTTTGTACTATCATTGTAGCTCTTCATCAAGTGTACTATTATTTCAAAATACGAAGTTTAAAAAAGTACCAGACATTGCCATTTAACACAAATTTAATATCTGTTTTTCTAAATTCTATATAGTTTTTTTTCTACCAATATCCTTAATATTTTATCACCGCCATGTTAATTTTGGCTCAGGAAGTATATTCCCTTAACTTAGATAATTTTTTCTCACAATTCATACTAATCTTTAAACATGTCTCCCTTTGAACATTGTTTGCACTTTTTTCTCATAGGATTTACTGCCCCAACAGAAAGCATTGGAGTTAAAAACATTGGGAATGAAAATTATTTTTTTCCAATCCAACTTCCGTCTTCCATTGCAAGAAAATCTTTATCTCATTCCAATTACTTAGAAACCTTATTCTCCTGTTCTGAGATTTATACCTTGTTATCTCCTCCTTTACTAATCAAGTTTTGCAACAGCAAGTGTTTCACTGACCTGAAACTATTTGTGTAGCATTATATATTTCTTAGAACTTTCTTCCTAATCTCATCATCAAATTTAATGATTATTTATATATTTTCCTGTCTAGATCTATAGGGTCTGATAAAAGTAAGCATCAGCTCCATACAGCTATTGAGCACTTAAAGTGGGGCCAGGCCAAATACAGAAGTGCTGTAAGTGTAAAATATATACCAGATTTCAGAGACTTAGTATGAAAAACAATATAAAATATACCATTAATAATTTTTATATCGATTACATTTTGAAATGATAATGTGGATATATCGAGCTAAACTATTGAATTAGACTTAATTTTACCTATTTCTTTTTACTCTATTTTTTTGAGATAGAGTCACACTCTGTCACCCAGGCTGGAGTGTGTGGTGTGATCTTGGCTCACTGCAACCTCTGCCTCCCGGGTTCAAGTGATTCTCCTGCCTAAGCCTCCCAAGTAGCTGGGACTACAGGCCCCTGACACCACACACAGTTAATTTTTATATTTTTAGTAGAGACTGGATTTCGCCATGTTGGCCAGGATGGTCTTGATTTCTTGACCTTGTGATCTGCCCACCTCAACCTCCCAAAGTGCTGGGATTACAGGTGTGAGCCACCGTGCCGGGCCTCTTTTTACATTTTTACGTGGCTACTTGAATATTTAAAATTACGAATATTGTTCACATTATGTTTAATGGGACAGTACTCTAGATATGTATTTCCCTCCTTTACTTTCTAACCATATTAAACAGGATTAACTATCTTCTTTCCATCCTTACTGATCTTGGTTATGGATGCTCTAGAATCCTTTAGTTCTTCCCCTGCTTCTTTTCTTCTTACTCTACTTCATTGTCAACCCCTGACCATTCTCTCAACATCTGTCAATATCAACGGCCTTGGATCTTTTGCACTGCAATTTCTACATCTGCTTCCTTAAAGAGGTTGGGTTGGTTTATTTTGCTTTGTTTTTCATTCCTTAGCTGTTTGCAGGTGAAGATAGCTCTCAAATTTCTGCTGTAATTTCAGTTAGGTTCCAAATGATAACCTCATCTCCAAAAATTTCCTTAGGCAATTTCCATTAGTAAATTTTGTAT
The DNA here is from genome assembly GCF_003255815.1 of Theropithecus gelada. NCBI lineage: Eukaryota > Metazoa > Chordata > Mammalia > Primates > Cercopithecidae > Theropithecus > Theropithecus gelada. The sequence goes on along the minus strand of NC_037672.1, from coordinate 104,302,594 downwards.
GAAAATCAAACTTTCAAGTACATAATTCTGAATGTGTTAACATTCCTAACAAGTCAAGTCAGCACTTGCTGTTTTCCAGGGCCATGTCCTATGTGTTATCTTTCTAACTGATTTTCCCCCATTTCACTAGAGTCTAGTCTTGAGTTCCTGGAACTTACCAGATTGGACAGCTTCTTACATAGTCCATTGTATAGAAAGGAGGGTGTTCACCACATGTTTTTTAAACAACTTGAACTCATTCAAATTTATGAAGGGTTTTGTTGGTGTTCATGGTGGGAGTCTTTTATTTAAGGAAATTTGTTTTCATTTCTTTTTTCTTTTCCTGATCAAATCAGGATATTTTTGCATTAATGATCTACGTATCTTTCTAATCTTCAGCATATTATCACAAGGTGAATTTATAAGCCAACCTTTTGGCCAGTCTGTACCTCTCTTTACAGTTTTCTAATGGTTATTTTGCATTCAAGAGATGGAATTCTGTGTTCTATTGTATATTTTATGTGATCACTATTTAATTTTAATTATATTATTTATCATGTGACATTTATCTGTAATCTATCTTTGCCATTATTTCTTCTGCTTTTCCCCTATATGCTTCCCTGCACTTTTAGCCAACTGATTGGTAGAAAAAATTGTTCAGAGTATGAGATTTTACCCTATTTGTTAATGTTTCCTGAATATTGTCAAAATATACCAGATTTCTGCAACAATTACAAAGGACTTTGTTACTCAGAGCTTCATTTTCATTTCCATTGGTTCTCCAGGTTCTTCGAGTCCCACAGGGAAGGATGATGCTGATCCTAAATGATACCTGCACGTTCAGTGGATTGCATTACAGGAGAGGACCCCTAAGCCTGGAGGATTTACTGCCTTTTTAATGAGCAGAAGTAAACTGCTCTTTGTCCAGAGACAGATGCTATTTCATCATCTGAGGTTTGCTCTAAAGACAACACTGAGCAAATAATTTGGGTAAAGAACAGTTAGAGCCTTTCATTCTTCAGATACTCACTAAGAATGAGCAGGAATGCTGAGTGACCATGGCAGATGGCCTCTCCCAACAATTGACCAGATGTTATTGAATTTCATATATGCTTACCATTATATCAGCTATGTGCAATGAGAAATATGAACCAATTTGTCTTACGCTTTATATACACATTTTTTTAAAAAAAACCTTCTTCACTGTTTAGGCTTATTTCGTTCTTCCTTTTCTAGTTTCTTGAAATTTTCTGTTAGGTTGTTTATTTGAGATGTTTCTTCTTTCTTGATGTAAGCATTTATTGCTGTAAACTTCCCTCTCAGGACTGCTTTTGCTATGTCTTATAAGCATTGGTATGTTGTATTTCAATTTTTGTTTGTCTCAAGATGCTTTTTAATTTCTCTTTTAACTTCTTTCTCTTTTAATGTCTTCTTAGATCTATTGTTTGTTCAGGATCATGTTGGTTAATTTCCACATGTTTGCGAGTTTTCCAAAATTCTTCCTGTTGTTGATTTCTAGTTTCATGCCACTGTGGTCAGAAAAGATATTTGATGTGATTACAATATTCTGAAGTTTGTTAAGACTTGTTTTGGAGCCTAACATATGATCTACCTTGGAGAATGTTTTGTGTGTACTTGAGAGCAATGTGTATTCTGCTGCTGTTAGATGAAATGTTCTATAAATATATGTTAGGTCCATTTTGTCTAAAGCATACTTCAAGTCCAATATTTCCTTGTTGTATTTGTCTAAGTAATTTGTCCAATGTTGAAAGTGTGGTATTGAAGTTTTCTATTATTACTGTATTACAGTCAATCTCTTCCATCAGATCTCCTAATATTTTATATTTTTGGCTACTCCAATATTGAATGCATGTATATTTATAATTGTTAAAACTTCTTGATGAATTGACCCCGTTACCATTATATAATAAACTTCCTGGTCTCCTTTTTCAGTTTTTGAAGCAAACTCTATTTTGCTGGATATAAATATAGCTTTCTCCACTGTCATTTGGTTTTTCTTTGCATAAAATGTCTTTTTCTATCCCTTTACTTTCAGTTGATGTGTGTCCTTAGAGGTAAAGTCAGTCTTTCCTGCAGTATATAGTTGGGTTTTAAAAATTAATTCAGCCTCTTAATGTCTTTGGATTGGATACATTCATTTACATTAAAAATAATTATTCATAAGTAAGGGCTTATTATTGCCATTTTCTTCAAGATTTTCTGGTTAATTTGTAGATGCTTTGCTTCTCTCTTCTTCTCTTGCTGCCTTCCTTTGTGGTTTGATAATTTTCTATAGTAGTATGTTTAAATTCTTTGTTTTAATCTGTTGTGTATCTACTAACTATTTTTGCTTTGTGGTTACTATGAGGTTTACATAAAATATCTTATACTAAAAACAGGCTATTTTAGGCCAATAACAACTTTTATCACTTTCACAAACTCTACACTTTTACTTCCCTCTCACAATTGGTTTTTGATGACATGTTTTATATCTTTTATAGTTTGTGTCCCTAAAAAATTATTGTAGCTATGGACATTTTTAATAGTTTTTCCTTTTAACTTCCATACTATGATATAATTGACTTCCTCTCTTTTTCTTTTTTTTTCTTTTTAAGATGGAGTCTCGCTCTGTCACCCAGGCTGGAGTGCAGTGGCTCAATCTGGGCTCACTGAAAGCTCTGCCTCCTGGATTCACGCCATTCTCCCACCTCAGCCTCCTGAGTAGCTGGGACTACAGGTGCCTGCCACCACACCCGGCTAATTTTTTTGTGTTTTTTAGTAGAGACAGGGTTTCACCATGTTAGCCAGGATGATCTCGATCTCCTGACCTCATGATCCACCCTCCTTGGCCTCCCAAAGTGCTGGGATTACAGGCATGAGCCACTGTGCCCAGCCAAAATAACTGATTTTCATACCATCATTAAAACCTGACTATTCTGAATTTGATTATATACTCACATTTACAAGTGAGTTTTACATTTTTCTATGTGTTTATGTTGCTACTTAGCAACCTTTTTGTTTAGCTTGAATAACTCCCTTTAGCAGTTTTTGTAAAGTAGGTCTAGTAAGGTAGGTCTAGTTTTTGTAAGGTAGGTCAGGTTTTGCTTGCCTGAGAAAGTTATTTACCTTTCCTTTCATTTTTGAAGGACAGAATTGCTGAGCATATCATTCTCGGAAGGAAATAACAAAGATCAGAAGAAATAAAAGAGAGACTAGAAAAATAGAAAAAATCAACAAAATGAAAGTTGGCTTGTTTTTTGAAAGATAAACAAAATCTACAAAACTTTAACAGAAAAATGAGAGAATACTCAAACAGAATCAGAAATGAAAGAGATGGCCTCACAACAGATACAACAGAAACACAAAGGTTCTTAAGATACTACTATCAACAACTATACACTAAAAAATGGATAACATAGAACAAAATGATGCATTTTAGAAACATGCACCCTACCAAGACTGAATCCTGAAAAACAGAACATCAGAACACACTCATAAGTGAAAAATTAAATAAGTAATAAAAAAATCTTATCAAAGAAAAGTCCAGGACCTGATGGCTTTGCTGCTGAATTCTATCAAACCATTAAGGAAGAACTAATACCACTCTCACTAATTCTATTTAACATAGTAATGGATGTCCTAGTCAGAATAATTTTGCAAGACAAAGAAATAAAAGTAATCTGTGTGAAGAAAGGAGGAAATAAAATGGTCTCTGTCTACTGAACATGAATCTCTCTATGTATAGAAAACAATACAGACTTCACCCAAAACTGTTTGAACTGATAAATAAATTTAGTAAAGACATAGTTTACAAAATAAGCATACGAAAATTAGTTTTTATAGACTCACAGCAAACTACCCACCCAAACAATTAAGAAAACAATTCTATTTACAATAGCATTAAAAATACTTATTAGTAAATTAAACCAAAGAAGTGAAAGATCTGTACACTAAAAATTATAGAACATCAATGAAAAAAATTGAAGAAGATACAAATAGATGAAAAGATATTCCATGTTCATGGATTAGAGTAATTAAGATTGTCAAAATGTCCATACTACCCCAAGTGATCTACAGAGTCAATGCAATGCCCATCAAAATTCCAATGTCACTTTTCACAGAAATAGCAAATTAGTCTTAAAATTTGTAGAGAACCATAAAAGACTATGAATAGCCAAAGCAATCTTGAGCAAAAAGAACAGAGCTAAAGACATCACATTCCATGATTTCAAAATGTATTATAAAGCTATTGCTATAAAAATTGCATGGTACTGGCATAAAAATAGACACATCAACCAAAGAAGCAGAATAGAAAGCTCAGACATAAACTCAAGTATTTATGATCGATTGATTTTTGACAAATGAGCCAGAATATACAATGGGGAAAGGACAGTCTTTTTAATAAATGGTGCTTAGAAAACTAGATATCCAGATGAAGAAGAATGCAATTGGGCCATCATCTGACATGATTAAAAAAATCAACTCAAAGTGGATAAAAAAATCATATGTAAGATCTTAAACTGTAAATCTACTGGAAGAAAACAGAAAAATTTCCACAACACTGGTCTGGGCAATTATTTCTGGGATAAGACACCAAAAGCACAGATAACAAAAGTCTAAATAGACAAATAATACTGCATCAAACTAAAAAGACTTCTGCATACCAAAGAAACAATTACCAGCATGAAGAGACAGTTCATGAACTGGGAGAAAATATTTACAAACTATACATTTGATAGGGGGCTAATATGCAATATATATATATATATAGATATATAGATAGATATATATATAATTAAAACAACTCAATAGCAAGAAAACAAATAATTAAAAAATGAACAAGAATATGGACAAACATTTCTAAAAATAAAATTATAAATGGACAGCAGATACATGAAAATCTTCAACATCTCTAATTATTGGGGAAATGCAAATTAAAACTATAATGAGATATTACCTGATTCCTTTCATCATGGCCATTACCAAAAAGAGAATGACAATATGTGTTGATGAGGATGTGGAGAAAAGAGAACCCTTGTACTTTGTTGGTGGTAATGTAAATTAGTACATCTACTACGGAAAACTGTATTGAGTGTCCTCAAAACACTAAAAATAGATCTACCATATGATCCAGCAATCCCGCTTCTGTGTATATATCTAAAGCAATATACATACCATCAATATTGCAAATAGATATCTGCACTCCCACATTCATTTCAGCATCATTCACAATAGTCAAGATATAGAATCAACCTGTGTTCATCAACTGATTAATGGATAAAGAAAATGTTGTATATATACACAATGAAATACAATACTGCGGTAAGAAGGTAAGAAATTCTGTCATATGTAATCACATAGATGGAACTGGAGGACATTATGCTAAGTGAAATAAGTCAGACACAGAAAGACAAATACCATATGACCTCAATTATATGTGGAATCTAGAAAAGTTCAACTCATAGAAACAGAGTAGAAAGTCGGTTATCAGAGGCTGAGGGTAGAAGGGATAAGATGGTGAAAGGGGTTACGTGATCAAAGGGTATGAGGTTTTGGTTACACTGGAGGAATATGTTTTAGTGATCTATTGTACTGCATAGTAACCATAGTTGATAATAATGTAATTGAAAAATAATTGTGTATTTCAAAATTGTTAAAAGAATGGATTTTTACCATTCTCACTACAAAAAAAAATGACAAATTGGTGAAGTGTTGAATATGTTAATTCATTTAATTGAATCTTTCTATAATATATACATAGATCAAAACAACCTATTGCACTCCATAAACAAACACAATTGTCAGAAACAAATAAATAGACAAATAAATAAATATTTAAACACTTCATTACATAGTTTACAGTTTGGTAAACACATTCATGAAATTAATAACATTAACAACACAGCTTATAATTAATATTCTTAGATTCATAAAAAAGCAATCATTTTGAGGAGACAAGATGATATAGTTAAAAAGAACTAAGAAAACACTTAAGATCTGAGGTAAAAAATAAAACTGGCATAAAATATTAAGAAATAATAAATGAACCCAAAGTATCTCCCTTATCCATTTGATAATTGATTTAAACATCTCTGAACTAACTCTATCTTTCTAAACACTTATTTTTACAAAATAAAATGCATGCATCTGATTACCTTCCAGATCAAGAAATAGAATATGCAATTTATTCCAGAAGCCTCATGACAACTTTTGGTGAGAACTTGTAGTATCCTCTCATTTTATACAGGTCTCATTTTAATTTCTCTCACTAATGTTACATAGGATTTTATTTTGAGATCTTACTTATTTTTTTTTGTTTTTTCTTTTCTTAGTTTTATATTTTTTGAAGCTATGCCATCAAGAAAAAGATTCAAAATTATGACACTTTCCAGTGGATTAGCCTTTTGTCATTAATACATGTCATTCTTTCCTAGGTCAGATTCCTTTGGGGAAAAGCATAAGCTAAAGATTCTTGTGCAAGTGATTTATTGAGTGCTCTTTGGAGAAAACTGCAAGGAAAAGAGAAGCAGGAAAGCAGAGAAGGAGGAGCCAAGCATAGGTTTGGGTTCAGCTGGAGTCTAAGCTCAGCCAGATCCCATAGGCACCTTGGATAGTGAAGGGTGCTCAAACCTGACCTTACTTAAGGAATTTGGGCTTTAATATACTTATATCTGTCAATTATTGGCTGCATTTGTTAAGTGAGTAAATTTCATGTTACATGTTTTTAAAAAATATCTATTGGCTAGGAGTCACCCTCAGGAGGGGATATAACCCCCAGCATCTCTGGGTGATATAGTTCTGGACATTTCTCCAGAGCAAGGTACAGTTGTGAACTGGTAGCAGCCAGGACTCAGAGGACCCAAGGGACAGGGGCTCCAGCTTTGGAAAGGGATCTGCATTGAGTACTGAGAGTATTCAAGATAGGCTTCCAGTCTATCAACTCTGTCTTCACTGTGTACCTTGTGCCATTAAACTTATCCATTGACTTCTTATTGTCAGTGTGAGTATTTTTCAGTTCTACAGTATCTATTTTTTTCTTATATTCTATTTCTTTGATGAAATTCTTCATTTTTTATCTATTTTCTTAAAAATAGTAATCCATTTTTTCAAGTTTGCATTTGATAACCCCAATATCTGGGTCAACTGTGGGTCTCTTCCAAGTGTTCCTTTTCCTTTTTGTTGTTTTGAGGTTTCTTGGTAATTTTTATTGAAAATCAAATATTTTATATGAGAAATAACAGAGGTATTGGTAGAAGTTATCTCCCTCAATAGTGAATTCACCCTCTTTGTTGGAAGGCAGTTAGAAAAGGGACACATTAACTCAGTCCAGCCCAATGCTGAAAGGATTATTCCTAGGAAGACACAGTCTACCTTTGATGTACCTCCTGGGATATTGCTCTTGTTGGTTTACAAATGAAATTCTTGAGTGCTACTTCCCCTTTAATGGCCCTAAATTAGAACTTTTGCCTTTCCAGCATTACAATATGATTTAAAAAAATAAAAATTAAATAAAAAAATAAAATAAAATAAACCCTCAGCTCTTGTTTTCACCTATTTTGCTTGACATTTTAGCCTCCCTTTCCATGAAATTCAAAAATCAGCAAACATCTTGAGGGAACAACTAGTGTTGAATGTGGGTTTACTGCAGATCCCTAGTCCCTCCAGCCTTGGCTGCCTTGGCAGTCTCATTCCAATTGTGGTCTCCCCCAAAACTATGAAATTGCTGAAAATTATTCAGGGTTTTCTGCCTCTGAGCAGCCATCTTCTGCCCAGATTTTTGACCTCTCTCCTATTCCTTGATTGAGAAATGATCTAAGGAAGAAAAAATCCCACATAAAATATTGGACTCCCCGAAATGCAACTCTAGAATCTTCAATACGTAGGCTTCCTACACCATTTTTCTGATGCCTCCCTGCTCTCTGTGACACAACAATATTAAACTTAGGCCAATTAATAACCTTACAATGGCCCCCGAGTGTTTAAGTAAAAACAATGAGTCACACGTATTACTTTAAATCAAAAGCTAGAAATGATTAAGCTTAGTAAAGAAGGCATGTCAAAGACCAGAACAGGAGGAAAGTTAGGCTTCTTGCATCAAACAGTGAGTCAAGTTATTAATACAAAAGAAGAGCTCTTAAAAGAAATTAAAAGTGCCATTCCAATAAATACATGAATGATAAGAAAGCAAAACAGCTTTATTGTTGACATGGAGAACATTTTAGTGGTCTGGATGAAAGATCAAACCAGCCATAACACATCCTTAAGCCAAAGCCTAATCCAGAGAAAGACCTTAACTCTCTTCAATTTTATGATGGCTACGTGAGGTGAGAAAGCTGCAGAAGAGTTGAAAGCAAGCAAAGTTTGGTTCCTGAGGCTTAAGGAAAGCTGTCTTCATAAGATAGAAATGAGAGGCAAAGCAGCAAATACTGATATAGAAACTGCAGCAAGTTATCCAGAAAATTTTGCTAAGATAATTGATGAAGGTGGCTACACTAAACAACAGATTTTCTATATAGACAAAATAGCCTTTTATTGGAAGAAGATGCCATCTTGGACTTTCATAGCTAGAGAGGAAAAGTCAATACTTGGCTTCAAAACTTCAAAGTACAGGCTGACTCTCTTGTTAGGAAATAATGCAGCTGATGACTTTAAGTTGAAGCCAATACTCATTTACCATCCTAAAAATGAGCTCTTAAAAATGATGCTAAATCTACTCTGCATGTGCTCTATAAATGGAACAACAAAGTCTGGATGACAGCACATCTGTTTACAGCATGGTTTACTCAATATTTAAGCCAATGTTAAAACCTGCTTCTCAGAAAAAAGATTCCTTTCAAAATATTACTGCTCATTGATAGTGCTCCTGGTCACCCAAATGCTGTGATGGAGATGTACAAGGAAATTAATGTTGATTTTCTGCCTACTAACAAGTAAACATTTTTCTGCAGCCTTTGCACCAAGAAGCAATTTTGACTTTCAAGTCTTATTATTTAAGAAATACATTTTGTGAGGCTATGGCTGCCAAAGATAGTGATTCCTCTGATGAATCAGAGAAAAGTAAATTGAAAGCCTTCTGGAAAGGGTTCACCATTCTGTATGCTATTAAGAACATTAGTGATTCATGGAAGGAGGTCAAAATATCCACATGAACAGGTGTTTGAAAGAAGTTGATTCCAACCCTCATAGATGACTTTGAGTTGCTCAAGATTTCAGTGGGGAAAGTAACTGTGTAAGTGATGAAAATAACAACAGAACTAGCATTCAAAGGGGACCCTGAATACAGGACTGAACTGCTGTAATCTCATGATAAAACCTGAATGGGTGAGGAGTTACTTCTTATGGATGAGAAAAGAAAGTGGCTTCTTGAGATGGCATCTACTCCTGGTGAAGTGCTATGAATGATGTTGAAATGACAACAAAGGCTTTAGAATATTACCTAAACTTAGTTGATAAAGCAATGACAGAGTTTGAGAGGATGAACTCCAATTTTAAAAGAAGTTCTACTGTGGGCAAAATGCAATCAAACAGCATCACATGGTACAGAGAAATCTTTCCTGAAAGGAAAAGTCAACTGATGTGGCAAATTTCATTGTTGTCTTATTTTAAGAAATTGCCACAGCTACCCCAGCTTTCAGGAACCACCACCCTGATCAGTCATGATCCATCAACATCAAGGCAAGACCCTCCACCAGCAATAATATTATAACTCCCTGAAGGTTCAGATGATTTTTGGCATTTTTAGCAGTAAATAATTTTTAAATTAAGGTCTGTATAATGCTATTGCACACTTAATAATAAACATAACTTTATATGCACCGGACAACCAAAAACTTGGTGAATCACTTTATTGTGATATTCATTTTATTTTACTTGTCTGGAACCAAACCCACAATATCTCTGAAGTGTGTCTGTATGTATTTAACATTTATTAGATTTTTCTATCTAATTTCTATTTGGCTCTCTACCATTTTATCTAGTCTGTAGTCAAACAGCCTTTAATTATCCTCTGTAATTTTTAAATATACCTGTTGCAGTATTAATAACCATAAAAATATTTTCCTGTTTTACAGGCTCTTTGAGCTATAAATGCCTTGAGAGTGGAGACTGAACTCAAATTATACGAAGTGTGAAGCCTGGGTTAAATAAGCCCTCAAACATTAATCAGTAATGTAATCTCATCAAATAATATTTGTCTTCATCAGTGGAAAAATTATTTTTTTATTATTGTTTTGCCATGTAATCAAGAACACTGTAATTTGTATGTGTGCACAGAGTTTAAGTAAACAATTCTCCCCAACAGTTTATTTCTGGTATCTTTGGCTTGTGTGTTCTTTTCTAGAAGGAAACAGGTGGATAAAATTATTTCTCCAGACTCTTTTTAGACTTCCTCAGGAATCTATGCTCTAATATCTCTCACATTAGCACCTTTAACAGAGTTCCTGGTTAACAGAGAGTTAACATGCATCCCTCACACCTGGTTCTGTTTGGGCTGTGAGAGCAATTATAGGTCCCTAGCCAAGGATAACAACTAAAGTTGGACAAATGCGTAGTTCTTCCAATGCTGAAATGAAATATTTTTTCTTTCATCCATGATAGCACCTGATATTTTTCCAATACTCGTTTCACTGGAAACATCAAAGCCACGGAAACAGTATTAGGATACAAAATGGTTGTACTACCTGACCCCATAGTGTATCTACAACACAAAGTTTTCAGTATCTGCAGAAACACTTATACTCTCAGGAAAATAGTATTAGGGTGGCTTGTTTGCAAATAAATCTCAAGGTGCCTTTTGTGTCTTTATCAGCTAGGAAGATGAATGATTTTATGTCATATGAAAGTCTAAAATAAATCAAAGGAATGCTGTTCTTAAGGAGTTACTGTAAATTTTGTTGGATGTGATACTATTATTATGTTTATAAAAGAGTAGTAATTTACTTGACATACATAATGAATTATTTATGCTTAAATAACCTGATTTTAGGATTTTCTTTCAAATAATTGGGAACATAAATAGCACAAAATGGCAGCAATAGGTGGAATAAAAATATGTAGGAAGTTTATGATTATTCAAGCTAAGAAATGGTAGTGTTTCTTTACACTCTTCACTTTTCTGTGTATTATACATGTTTCATAACAAAAACTTTAAAAACCTTCTCCCTTCTCATGATGAAAAAATGTTAGTTTCATTTTTAAAAGTCAGCATATGAGATACTATAAACCCTCAATACAACTAAAGAGTTTGTTTTATAATTTTTTCCTAAACAACTTAAACTTGGTTAATTTTTTATAATTTGGCTCATCATTAGATCAAATCATAAAAAGTCTTTAAGAATTCTTTAAGCTCTGAAAGCTATATGGGAAAAAAATGAAAGAAGTGTTAAATAATTTAACTAGTTTTCTCTGCAACATTTTATTGCATGAAAGGAACACCTTTCACCCTCACACCTGTTTCTTTCCACAGGCTTTTGTCTAAAGACTTATCTAAACCATTACTAGCTTCTATTCCTTGTTCTTCAATCTTTGTCTTCAATCTTACTTTCTTGTTTGTCATATCATGATCTTTCTTAGCAACCAATACCACTTCTACGCAACTGGCTTATTTCTCCTAAACAAATATTTTTTGCTGCTGCTTTGTACTGACCCTACTAATTGACTGGATCATAATTCCCTATAATACTTTCCTTTCTGATAACAATATTGCCTATTAACTCCTCTGCTAGGTTTTGACTCCTCTCCTTACTCCGGCCTTCTTCTCATGTTTCATCTCTAGACAAATTGCCTTTAGGCTTCTTTCCAGCCTTGATTTCCAGGTTTCTGGCATTTGATTATATGTAATCCATTCTGTTGTTTAACCAAGTGTTGCCAGCTTGGCAGTGGTATTCTTCGCACTCGTCTCTGTGAACCTTCACCATATGTTGAGTGTCCTGGGTCTCAAATGTATATCACTATTAAGTCAAAATTGAGATAAATGTTTATTAACATTTTACATGTTTCCCAAAATGAGCCCAAGCAAAAACTCATTTCATATTAGCCTCCTCTAAGACTGTCAACAATATAAAGGAAAAATGATCAGAAATATAGCATTTCTTATAAAAGCCAAACATAACAATTTATATAGAAATTTCTAAAAGAAGTCCTTATATGTCTGAATAAATCATTTAAAATATAATATAGTCCATGATTATAAATGCTAAAATTTGAGAATATTTTCTTATTGCAAATGATTCAGTTGTTTGGAATTATACTTTTATACTTTACATATATAAACTTTTTTATACTTTTATATATAAACTTTCAAAATTATAAACTTTCAGGGAAGTACAAAAAAGTCAGAGAGCATAAGACAACCAAAGTAAAAAATACATATATTAATTATCACAATTTTAAGTTGGTTAACACTCATCTATTAAAATACTTTAGAACAAAACACACAAAATATTATGTATATTTTCACAAGTTATATTGGCTTATAATTTCCCGTGTGTAGAAGATAACTTGTCAGTTTTGATCATACAAACTCCATTTCCCATTTCAAATAGAACCACAATTTTTATTCTTACTCCCCAGTAAATGATCTATACTTTGTCAATTGGATTCTATCCTCTGGAGATTTAAATATTGAAATGGTTATGCACGGATAGAAGAAATACCATTGCTCATAAAAAGTAGCAACACCCAGTCCATGTTGTTATGGATCTCTTCCTGGAATTTCTGATTCTCGGGTCCCCAAAATGCCCTCATGACAATTAATTTTCAAACCTTGCTCTCTAACCTTTTCAATAATTCTATAACTCCCTTAGGTTTTCAACAAATTCACTTATTGTTTAAGTTAGCCAAAATCAGTTTCACTTGCCTGAAAAGATCTGAATTGCAAAGATATTGGTACAAAAATGAGAACTGATAATATCTAGGGAATTGTAGGATATTTGGGACTGTGCTGTTGAGATGGGGTAAAAGAGAAATACTTTCCATTAATATATGCATATACAATTCCAGGATGGAAAATTTGGAGTCTTATGACAAAATAGCCAATTAAATATTTACTTATTATGATCTAGAACAATGTCTTACTAAGAGTAAGTTTCAGGAGGAAAAAGTTGTGGGTACCATAAAATATGTTGAAGAGCACAAGAAATATAAGTATGGTGGCTGATTTCTGTGACATTGCAAAAGAATGACAGGCTTAAAACTCCAAACTACCAAATTAAAATATGAACTGATGCTCATGAAAAAGTAGAAATTCAACTGATTCTGTAGTTTAGCAACATATAACCTAATTCTTTGCTTTCTGTTTGTGGCCATAAGGCAATGATCACAAAAGCAGTACTCTTAAGAGGGGAAATGAAACAGGAAGGAATGACTCACTGCACCCTCTCCTGTGAAGCACTATACACTGTCACTGCCTAAGAAAGAAATTATTTTTATTATTTGGAAGTTGCTCTTCTTCCCTGGCTTTAAAAAAAAAAAAAAAGAAAAAAAAAGCTGTTGTTTCCTTGCCTGAGGAGTCTCCCTTATATGTGGTAAGTATTCCTTTTCTGCCTTAAATCATTGTCATTAAACCAGTAACTAGAACCAGACTGAAGAATGCAGGGTGTATATGTAAAATCAAACTTGTATAGAGAAGACTAGCAAACCAAAACAATGGCAAGAATTTGCTGGTTTATACTGTTATAAATCTGTTATTTTGGCCTTTGAGAGTACATGACCAAGGAAGGCAAAGTAAAATTTAGATTGGTCTGAATTTCTCAAAATCCATGTACCTTCAAAAAAATATACGTACCATATGTCTTCTGAAACACCAAGTATGTTCCTAAACTTTATTAGTATTTTTTAATGAACCTAGACTCAACATTGAAATTTTCTAAAGAAATGTGACATGCCAGAAATCCTATGGCATAGAAGCCAGAATTCAAAGGAATTTAAAAATAATAAAAATGGAGTTTTGCTTTTACCAATTGTATTAGTCTGTTTTATACTGCCACAAAGAAATATCTGAGACAGGGTAATTTATAAAGGAAAGAGAGGTTTAATTGACTCACAGTTCCGTGTGGCTGTTGAGACCTCAGGAAACTTATAATCATGGTGGAAAACCAAGAGGAAGCAAGATCTTCTTCACATGGTGGCAGGAGATAAAATTTCAAGCCAGGCAAATGCTAGAGGCTTATAGAACCATCAGATCTCCTGAGAACTCACTCACTGTCATGACAATAGCATGGGGAAGATGGCCCCCATGATCCAATCACCCCCATCCCTCGACATGTGGGGGTTACAATTCGAGAAGAGATTTGGGTGGGGACACAGAGCCAAACTGTTATCACCAATAATGTATACTCCCTCATTTTCTCTTTAATTTTGTCCCTAAAGAGGGTTAAAAACCTATTTTTTGCATACATTGGTACAAGAAATATCAGTATCCATAAAAGTTACTTTGTTGACTGTTCTGAAGGTTAGAAAGAATGTGAAAGATAATAGAGTTAAAACAGGTTCCATAATCTTAGTGGGATTGAAAAATACCCTGTATAGGTAGAGTCCAGAGGACAATACCAGAAGGAAAGTGGCTGAGATGACTATAATTGCTAGTAGTGATCAGAATAGCCTGAACTGTATAAATCTCTGGTGGTGGTTAATCAATCATGAAGTCCCTAAAAATAAATTAAACTTGTAAAATATTAGGGTTTTACTGTTTTATGTGACAAAAATATAAATTTTAAATTTTAATTTAAAAAAAGAAAATACGAAAATCTCAATCTGGGAATGTAGACTGAAAACCACAAAGAAGAGGCTAAAAACAAACAAAATGATACATTGGCACTGACCCATCTTTTGCATGGGAACATTTGTGAATATTGCTAACCATGAAAATTAAGCTTTAAGGATTTTAAGAGATAATTCACACACACACACAAAAATCCAATAAACATCCTAAATACCCAATCTCACATTAATTGGAAAAATGCAAAGTAAAACAAAACTGAGAAAAAGTTGTATACACATCAGAAAAAGTCTTACAATATTAAGGCCTACACACTGTTTTGTAATTATATATTTTATACAACCTTATTAGAGAACTATCAGTACTATCTAATAAAGCTAATGACATGTTTTCCCTAAAACCTAGAAATTCTGCTTTTAGGTATATAAAAAATTGTGTGTGTACAAAAGACATGCACATTTTCTCTCCTGAAAAACTTTCCGAAGATGGCCGAATAGGAACAGCTCCAGTCTCCAAATCCCAGCGCGAGCGACACAGAAGACCAGTGATTTCTGCATTTTCAACTGAGGTACTGGGTTCATCTCACTAGGGAGTGACAGATAATCGGTGCTGGTCAGCTGCTGCAGCCCGACCAGCGAGAGCTGAAGCAGGGCGAAGCATCGCCTCACCTGGGAAGCACAAGGGGAAAGGGAATCCCTTTTCCTAGCCAGGGGAACTGAGACACACAACACCTGGAAAATTGGGTAACTCCCACCCCAATACTGCACTTTAAGCAAACAGGCACACCAGGAGATTATATCCCACACCTTGCCAGGAGGGTCCCACGCCCACGGAGCCTCCCTCATTGCTAGCACAGCAGTCTGCGATCTAACTGCAAAGCAGCAGCGAGGCTGGGGGAGGGGCGCCCGCCATTGCTGAGGCTTAAGTAGTTAAACAAAGCCGCTGGGAAGCTGGAACTGGGTGGAGCTCAGAGCAGCTCAAGGAAACCTGCCTGTTTCTGTAGACTCCACCTCTGGGGACAGGGCACAGATAACAACAAAAGCAGCAGAAACCTCTGCAGACGCAAACGACTCTGTCTGACAGCTTTGAAGAGAGCAGTGGATCTCCCAACATGGAGTTTGAGATCTGAGAAGGGACAGACTGTCTGCTCAAGTGGGTCCCTGACCCCTGAGTAGCCTAACTGGGAGACATCCCCCACTAGGGGCAGTCTGACACCACACACCTCACAGGGTGGAGTACACCCCTGAGAGGAAGCCTCCAAAGCAAGAATCAGACAGGTACACTCGCTGTTCAGCAATATTCTATCTTGTGCAGCCTCTGCTGCTGACACCCAGGCAAACAGGGTCTGGAGTGGACCTCAAGCAATCTCCAACAGACCTACAGCTGAGGGTCCTGACTATTAGAAGGAAAACTATCAAACAGGAAGGACACCAAAATCCCATCAGTACGTCACCATCATCAAAGACCAGGGGCAGATAAAACCACAAAGATGGGGAAAAAGCAGGGCAGAAAAGCTGGAAATTCAAAAATAAGAGCGCATCTCCCCCGGCAAAGGAGCGCAGCACATCGCCAGCAACGCATCAAAGCTGGACGGAGGGGCGGAGCAAGATGGCCGAATAGGAACAGCTCCAGTCTCCAACTCCCAGCGCCAGCGACACAGAAGACTGGTGATTTCTGCATTTTCAACTGAGGTACTGGGTTCATCTCACTGGGGAGTGCCGGACGATCGGTGCTGGTCAGCTGCTGCAGCCCGACCAGCGAGAGCTGAAGCAGGGCGAGGCATCGCCTCACCTGGGAAACGCAAGGGGGAAGGGAATCCCTTTTCCTAGCAGGGGAACTGAGACACAAAACATCTGGAAAATCGGGTAACTCCCACCCCAATATTGCGCTTTAAGCAAACAGGCACACCAGGAGATCATATCCCACACCTGGCCAGGAGGGTCCCACGCCCACGGAGCCTCCCTCATTGCTAGCACAGCAGTCTGTGATCTACCGGCAAGGCAGCAGCGAGGCTGGGGGAGGGGCGCCCGCCATTGCTGAGGCTTAAGTAGGTAAACAAAGCTGCTGGGAAGCTCCAACTGGGTGGAGCTCACAGCAGCTCAAGGAAACCTGCCTGTCTCTGTACACTCCACCTCTGGGGACAGGGCACAGCTACACAACAACAACAACAACAACAAAAAAAGCAGCATAAACCTCTGCAGACGCTAACGACTCTGTCTGACAGCTTTGAAGAGAGCAGTGGATCTCCCAACACGGAGCTTGAGATCTGAGAAGGGACAGACTGCCTGCTCAAGTGGGTCCCTGACCCCTGAGTAGCCTAACTGGGAGACATCCCCCACTAGGGGCAGTCTGACACCCCACACCTCACAGGGTGGAGTATACCCCTGAGAGGAAGCTTCCAAAGCAAGAATCAGACAGGTACACTCGCTGTTCAGAAATATTCTATCTTCTGCAGCCTCTGCTGCTGATACCCAGGCAAACAGGGTCTGGAGTGGACCTCAAGCAATCTCCAACAAACCTACAGCTGAGGGTCCTGACTGTTAGAAGGAAAACTATCAAACAGGAAGGACACCTACACCAAAACCCCATCAGTACATCACCATCATCAAAGACCAGAGGCAGATAAAACCACAAAGATGGGGAAAAAGCAGGGCAGAAAAGCTGGAAATTCAAAAAATAAGAGCACATCTCCCCCGGCAAAGGAGCGCAGCTCATCGCCAGCAACGGATCAAAGCTGGATGGAGAATGACTTTGACGAGATGAGAGAAGAAGGCTTCAGTCCATCAAATTTCTCAGAGCTAAAGGAGGAATTATGTACCCAGCGCAAAGAAACTAAAAATCTTGAAAAAAAAAGTGGAAGAATTGATGGCTAGAGTAATTAATGCAGAGAAGGTCATAAATGAAATGAAAGAGATGAAAACCATGACACGAGAAATACGTGACAAATGCACAAGCTTCAGTAACTGACTCGATCAACTGGAAGAAAGAGTATCAGCGATTGAGGATCAAATGAATGAAATGAAG
>NC_037672.1:104261638-104274875 GCF_003255815.1 Theropithecus gelada | reverse complement strand
ACAATAGCAAAGACTTGGAATCAACCCAAATGTCCATCAGTGACAGACTGGATTAAGCAAATGTGGCACATATACACCATGGAATACTATGCAGCCATAAAAAAGGATGAGTTTGTGTCCTTTGTAGGGACATGGATGCAGCTGGAAACCATCATTCTTAGCAAACTATCACAAGAACAGAAAACCAAACACCGCATGTTCTCACTCATAGATGGGAACTGAACAATGAGATCACTTGACTCGGGAAGGTGGACATCACACACCGGGGCCTATCATGGGGAGGGGGGAGCAGGGAGGGATTGCATTGGGAGTTATACCTGATGTAAATGACGAGTTGTTGGGTGCTGACGAGTTGATGGGTGTAGCACAGCAACATGGCACAAGTATACATATGTAACAAACCTGCATGTTATGCACATGTACCCTAGAACTTAAAGTATAATAATAATAATAATAATAATAATAAAGACACGCACAGAATGTTCACTATATTGTTAACTATAATCACATAGAAATAAAAACTGGAAATAATCTAAACTGTTCACCAAATGAGGATGGACAAATTATGACATATTCATGCAATGGAACAATATGCAATAGTTAAAATGAATGAAATAGAGCTAACTTTACCCATATAAATACCAAAATTATAATGTTGAACAAAAGAAACATATTACCTAAAGATGTACAAGATATTATCTCTTGTAGATGAGGTTTAAAAACATAAAAAAGTCTATCTAGTGATTATTAATGCTATATTTATAGAAAAATTATGATAAATATGACTAGAAGTTGTAAACCACAAGTTCAATAATTTGGGTACATCAAAGATGCTTATTTCTTAAAAATATAGAAGACATGACACCTTTGAAGTGTCTTCCAGGAAGCTTTATCATTGGAAGTCAAATGATTAAAAGTGATTCCTAAAAGAAGTCATCCCAAGGAATTCCTGGCATTCCATCCATTTTCCTTGACCCTTATTTCTCCTAGATAATCAGATCTTCAGAGAGT
The DNA here is from genome assembly GCF_003255815.1 of Theropithecus gelada. Taxonomy (NCBI): domain Eukaryota; kingdom Metazoa; phylum Chordata; class Mammalia; order Primates; family Cercopithecidae; genus Theropithecus; species Theropithecus gelada. Next base: position 104,273,864 of record NC_037672.1, on the reverse strand, counting down.
CCCCACTAGCAAGAAGACTTTCAGCAGATATGACTTTTTGACCTTGGACTTCTCAACCTCTATAACTGCAAGAAATAAATTTCTTTTCTTCATAAATCATCCAGTTTCAGGTATTCTATTATAAGCAACAGAAAATTGACTAAGACAACATTAAAACTTCTAGACTATTAGATCAAGAGTCTCACAAATGGGTACTGTGGGAGACCAGAATATGCCACCCCAAAATATGAAGAATTGTGGAGGAGCAGATACAAGAAAGCCATCTGACCTTCCCAGATTTGCCCCAAAGCAAGACATAAATTTACAAAGACAAAAGATATCTGTCTCTGCTTCTACTATGGAAAACAAAGGTTAACTACTGAAGAAGCTTTGAACTCTTATCAACCTGAAGATGGTACCACAGGAATCTACTTTAGTAAGCTTTACTAACTAGACATTATCAGACATGTATTTGCTTTTCCACAAGTTGACACCTCTAGAGACTCAAAGTCCATTTTCTTTGTTGTGTCACTTTTCTAAAAATGTACTGTTCTTTGTTGAAGGTGCTGTATATGCTGGAATTCAAAGTCACCTCTTTGAGAACTGCTCATTCCCTGGGTGTCTCCCATGAATGTATGAAATGTACATTTATAAACACTTGTTTGTTTTTCTATCCACCTTTTGTAGCAGGGGTCCATTCCAACTAAAAACCAATGGAGATTATTATTCTCCTACGAGTCATAACTTTTTCTGAGTCTGGCAAAAGGTTTAATAGTGAGAAGAGCTTTTCTCCTGTTTATATCTTTGGCTTCCAAATCTATGGTTGTGACAAAATTAGCGCTGTTCATATTGGTCACCAGATCTACATATATACTGCATTTTGTGTCCCAATTATGCATCTGAGCCTTTGATATATCTTTTTTTAAATACTATAAAGCCAGGTGCTTTTAGATATAGGAGTTATTTAGTGAAGTCAGAAATGTATGTGTTGTATTACTACAAGCATCAGTATTTAGTAAGTTCATATAAGGTAATGCTTGCAGAGATATAATAATTAGGAAAAACAAATCTAAGTCTAGAAAATCTCCAGTGAGGACAGATATTTGATTCTTTCAAGATAAACATATAGAATAATTAGCCTGAAAACAGGGAACTGACACCTAACCCCAAGACAAAATACCATCAAAAATCACCACAAAAATTAACTCTTCCACAATACCTGACTTGTCTCTCAATTAAGTAAGTTCCCTAAAATGTGTTCACATAGCAGCTAGTAGCTTCTATACCATAGTATTCATCAATCTTTCTTATAACTATTTTAAGTGTCTATTGTTACTATTTGACTAAGTGTTATGAAGACAAGAACTTTACTTACCATGTTTGCTATTAAACTTTAAATTCCTAGGACAATGTCTGGCATGTAGTAGCTGCTTAGTAAATACTATTGAATGAATGCCTGCTCATGAATTGACAGATATCAATAAAATATTCTAGTTCATAAGAAAATAAAATGCATTATAAAAATTATATTTCCAATGATCAAATAAAGTGTTTTAATTTAATAACAGATAACATTATAGAGTGTTTGCTACTTTCCAGGCAGTGTTTTAAGCACTTTCTAGTAGATTATATCATTTAACACCCAAAGATCTCACATTTATCATTAGAATGGTTGAGTACCTCAGATTCTGGTGCACAGACATATTTTGGGTGTTTACTAAATACAATGTTAGAATTTTGAGTGCATTAAGATGAACAATATGACAGAAATTCATAATATAGTCCACCATCACTACCTATTGCATTTTACTTGCCAACTTTAAGGCTTTTTGTCACCAGGCTGGTGACCAATGCCATAATAAGTAAATGTAATTGCTACTTCTTTCTACTCACATGGTAATGATTTTCCAGCTTTCTGAAAGTGAGTGACTATAGGTAGTACTCCCCAATACACTAGATGCAGAGAACCTATTTGCTGCAGAAAGAGTGGAATAGTTTTATTTTTATTTTTTTTAAGCATAGTTTAACTTACTAAATGTAAGGATGGGGAGGGGTTCCAAAGGCAACTTGTATAGGTTGTGATAAAATTTCCATCTTGGGTAAAAAACAATATCCCTAAAGGAAGATGAAATAAATACCCACCAAACTAGCTTAGGAACAAAAGCTAGCTATATGCAGAAAGAACTGGCTAGCCATATGCAGAAAACTGAAACTGAACCCCTTCCTTACATCTTATAAAAAATTAACTCAAGATGGATTAAAGACTTAAACGTAAGAGCTAAAACATAAAAATCTAGAAGAAAACCTGGGTAATACCATTCAGGACACAGGCATGGGCAAAGACTTCACATCTAAAACACCAAAAGCAATGGCAACAAAAGTCAAAATTGACAAATGGAATCTAATTTAACTGAAGAGCTTCTGCACAGCAAAAGGAACTACCATCAGAGTGAACAAGCAACCTACAGAATGGGAGAAAAATTTTGTAATCTATCCATCGGACAATGGGCTAATAACCAGAATCTACAAGGAACTTAAACAAATTTACAAGAAAAAAACAAACAACCCCATCAAAAAGTTGGCAAAGGATATGCACAGACACTACTCAAAAGAAGACATTTAGGAGGGTACGCCCAAGATGGCCGAATAGGAACAGCTCCAGCCTCCAGCTCCCAGCGTGAGCGACACAGTAGATGGGTGATTTCTGCATTTTCAACTGGGGTACCAGGTTCATCTCACGGGGGTGTGTCAGACAGTTGGCGCTGGTCCACGGGTGCAGCCCGACCAGCGAGAGCTGAAGCAGGGCGAGGCATCGCCTCACCTGGGAAGCGCAAGGGGGAATGGAATTCCTTTTCCTAGCCAAAGGAAATTGAGACACACAACACCTGGAAAATCGGGTAACTCCAACCCTAATACTGCGCTTTACCAAGGGTCTTAGCAAATGGCACACCAGGAGATTATATTCCACATCTGGCCCAGAGGGTCCCACACCCATGGAGCCTCCCTCATTGCTAGCACAGCAGTATGAGATCTAACTGCAAGGTGGCAGTGAGGCTGGGGGAAGGGCGCTCACCATTGCTGAGGCTTAAGTAGGTAAATAAAGCCTCCAGGAAGCTCAAATTGGGTGGAGCCCACGACAGATCAAGGAGGCCGACCTGCCTCTGTAGACTCCTCCTCTGGGGACAGGGCATAGCTAAATAAAAAGCAGCAGAAACCTCATCAGAGGTAAATGCCGCTGTCTGACAGCTTTGAAGAGAGCTGTGGATCTCCCAGCATAGAGATTGAGATCTGAGAAGGGACAGACTGCCTGCTCAAGTGGGTCCCTGACCCCTGAGTAGCCTAACTGGGAGACATCCACCACTAGGTGCAGACCGACACCTCACACCTCACACGGCAGGGTACACCCCTGAGACGAAGCTTCCAGAGCAAGAATCAGACAGCAACACTTGCTGTTCAGCAATATTCTATCTTCTGAAGCCTCCGCTGCTGATACCCAGGCAAACAGGATCTGGAGTGAAACTCAAGCAAACTCCAACAGACCTGCAGCTGAGGGTCCTGACTGTTAGAAGGAAAACTAACAAACAGAAAGTACAATCACACCAAAGCCCCATCAGTACATCACCATCATCAAAGACCAAAGGCAGATAAAACCACAAAGATGGGGAAAAAGCAGTGCAGAAAGCTGGAAATTCAAAAAATAAGAGCACATCTCCCTTTCCAAAGGAATGCAGCTCATTGCCAGCAACGGAAAAAAGCTGGAAGGAGAATGACTTTGACGAGTCGAAAGAAGAAGGCTCAGTCAATCAAACTTCTCAGAGCTAAAGGAGGAATTACATAACCGGCGCAAAGAAACTAAAAACCTTGAAAAAAGATTTGACAAATGGCTAAGTAGAATAACCAATGTAGAGGAGTCCTTGAAAGAACTGATAGAGATGAAAACCATAACACGAGAACTACATGATGAATGCACAAGCTTCAGTAACTGACTTGATCAGCTGAAAGAAAAAGTATCAGCGATTGAAGATCAAATGAATGAAATGAAGCAAGAAGAGAAGTGTAGAGAAAAAAGAGTAAAAAGAAATGAACAATGCTTCCAAGAAATAAGGGATTATGTGAAAAGACTAAATCCATATCTGATTGGCGTGCCTGAAAGTGACGGGGAAAATGGAAACAAGGTGGAAAATACTCTGCAGGATATCATCCAGGAGAACTTCCCCAACCTAGTAAGGCAGGCCAACATTCAAATTCAGGAAATACAGAGAATGCCACAAAGATACTCCTCGAGAAGAGTAACTCCAAGACACATAATTGTCAGATTCACCAAAGTTGAAATGAAGGAAAAAATTTTAAGGGCAGCCAGAGAGAAAGGTCAGGTTACCCACAAAGGGAAGCCTATCAGACTAACAGCAGATCTCTTGGCAGAAACTCTCCAAGCTAGAAGAGAGCGGGGGCCAATATTTAATATTCTTAAAGAAAAGAATTTTCAACCCAGAATTTCATATCCAGCCAAACTAAGTTTCATAAGTGAAGGAGAAATAAAATCCTTTACAGATAAGCAAATGCTTAGAGATTTTGTCACCACTAGGCCTGCCTTACAAGAGATCCTGAAGGAAGCACTAAACATGGAAAGGAACAACAGGTACCAGTCATTGAAAAAAACATGTCAAAATGTAAAGTACATCGATGCTAGGAGGAAACTACATCAACTAGCGAGCAAAATAACCAGCTACTATCATATTGACAGGATCAAGTTCACACATAACAATATTAACCTTAAAAGTAAATGGTCAAAATGGTCCAATTAAAAGATAAACTGGCAAATCGGATAAAGAGTCAAGAACCATCAGTTTGCTGTATTCAGGAGACCCATCTCACATGCAGAGACACACATAGGCTCAAAATAAAGGAATGGAGGAAGATCTACCAAGCAAATGGATAACAAAAAAAAGCAGGGGTTGCAATACTAGTCTCTGATAAAACAGACTTTAAACCATCAAAGATCAAAAGAGACAAAGAAGGCCATTACATAATGGTAAAGGGATCAATTCATCAGGAAGAGCTAACTATCCTAAATATATATGCACCCAATACAGGAGCACCCAGATTCATAAAGCAAGTCCTTAGAGACTTACAAAGAGACTTAGACTCCCATACAATAATAATGGGAGACTTTAACACCCCACTGTCAACATTAGACAGATCAACGAGACAGAAAGTTAACAAGGATATCCAGGAATTAAACTCAACTCTGCACCAAGTTGACCTAATTGACATCTACAGAACTCTCCACCCCAAATCAGTAGAATATACATTCTTCTCAGCAGCACATCGCACTTATTCCAAAATTGATCACATAGTTGGAAGTAAAGCACTCCTCAGCAAATGTAAAAGAACAGAAATTATAACAAACTGTCTCTCAGATCACAGTGCTATCAAACTAGATCTCAAGATTAAGAAACTCAATCAAAACCACTCAACTACACGGAAACTGAACAACCTACTCCTGAATGACTACTGGGTACATAACAAAATGAAGGCAGAAATAAAGATGTTCTTTGAAACCAATGAGAACAAGGATACAACATACCAGAATCTCTGGGACACATTTAAAGTAGTGTGTAGAGGGAAATTTATAGCACTAAATGCCCACAAGAGAAAGCAGGAAAGATCTAAAATTGACACTCTAACATCACAATTAAAAGAACTAGAGAAGCAAGAGCAAATACATTCAAAGGCTAGCAGAAGGCAAGAAATAACTAAGATCAGAGCAGAACTGAAGGAGATAGAGACATGAAAAACCCTCCAAAAATCAATGAATCCAGGAGCTGGTGTTTTGAAAAGATCAATAACATTGATAGACCGCTAGCAAGACTAATAAAGAGGAAAAGAGAGAAGAATCAGATAGACGCAATAAAAAAATGATAAAGGGGATATTACACCGATCCCACAGAAATACAAACTACCATCAGAGAATACTATAAACACCTCTATGCAAATCAACTAGAAAACCTAGAAGAAATGGATAATTTCCTGGACACTTACACTCTTCCAAGACTAAACCAGGAAGAATTTGAGTCCCTGAATAGACCAATAGCAGGCTCTGAAATTCAGGCAATAATTAATAGCCTACCAACCAAAATAAGTCCAGGACCAGATGGATTCACAGCCGAATTCTACCAGAGGTACAAGGAGGAGTTGGTACCATTCCTTCTGAAACTATTCCAATCAATAGAAAAGGAGGGAATCCTCCCTAACTCATTTTACAAGGCCAGTATCATCCTGATACGAAAACCTGACAGAGCCACAACAAAAAAAGAGAATTTTAGACCAATATCCCTGATGAACATTGATGTAAAAATCCTCAACAAAATACTGGCAAACCGAATCCAGCAGGACATCAAAAAGCTTATCTACCATGATCAAGTGGGCTTCATCCCTGGGATGCAAGGCTGGTTCAACATATGCAAATCAATAAATGTAATCCAGCATATAAACAGAACCAAAGACAAAAACCACATGATTATCTCCATAGATGCAGAAAAGGCCTTTAACAAAGTTCAACAGCCCTTCATGCTAAAAACTCTCAAAAAATTCGGTATTGATGGAGCGTATCTCAAAATAATAAGAGCTATTTATGACAAACCCACAGCCAATATCATACTGAATGGGCAAAAACTGAAGCATTCCCTTTGAAAACTGGCACAAGACAGGGATGCCCTCTCTCACCACTCCTATTCAACATAGTGTTGGAAGTTCTGGCTAGGGCAATTGGGTAAGAGAAAGAAATAAAGAGTATTCAGTTAGGAAAAGAAGAAGTCAAATTGTCCCTCTTTGCAGGTGACATGATTGTATATTTAGAAAACCCCATCATCTCAGCCCAAAATCTCCTTAAGCTGATAAGAAACTTCAGCAAAGTCTCAGCATACAAAATCAATGTGCAAAAATCACAAGCATTTTTATACACCAGTAACAGACAAATAGAGAGCCAAATCATGAATGAGCTCCCATTCACAATAGCTTCAAAGAGAATAAAATACCTAGGAATCCAATTTACAAGGGATGTAAAGGACCTCTTCAAGGAGAACTACAAACCACTGCTCAGTGAAATAAAAGAGGACACAAACAAATGAAAGAACATACCATGCTCATGGATGGGAAGAATCAATATTGTGAAAATGGCCATACTGCCCAAGGTAATTTATAGATTCAATGCCATCCCCATTAAGCTACCATTGACTTTCTTCACAGAATTGGAAAAAACTACTTTAAAGTTCATATGGAACCAAAAAAGACCCCACATTGCAAGACAATCCTAAGCCAAAAGAATAAAGCTGGAGGCATCACGCTACCTGACTTCAAACTATACTACAAGCCTACAGTAACCAAAACAGCATGGTACTGGTACCAAAACAGAGATATAAACCAATGGAACAGAACAGAGTCCTCAGAAATAATACCACACATCTACAGCCATCTGATCTTTGACAAACCTGAGAAAAACAAGAAATGGGGAAAGGATTCCCTATTTAATAAATGGTGCTGGGAAAATTGGCTAGCCATAAGTAGAAAGCTCAAACTGGATCCTTTCCTTACTCCTTATACGAAAATTAATTCAGGATGGATTAAAACCATAAAAACCCTAGAAGCAAACCTAGGTAATACAATTCAGGACATAGGCATGGGCAAGGACTTCATGTCTAAAACACCAAAAGCAATGGCAACAAAAGCCAAAATTGACAAATGGGATCTAATTAAACTAAAGAGCTTCTGCACAGCAAAAGAAACTACCATCAGAGTGAACAGGCAACCTACAGAATGGGAGAAAATTTTTGCAATCTACTCATCTGACAAAAGGTTAATATCCAGAACCTATAAAGAATTCAATCAAATTTACAAAGAAAAAAGAAACAACCCCATCAAAAAGTGGGCAAAGGATATGAATAGACACTTCTCAAAAGAAGACATTCATACAGCCAACAGACACATGAAAAAATGCTCATCATCACTCACTATCAGAGAAATGCAAATCAAAACCACAATGAGACACCATCTCACACCAGTTAGAATGGTAATCATTAAAAAATCAGGAAACAACAGGTGCTGGAGAGGATGTGGAGAAATAGGAACACTTTTACACTGTTGATGGGACTGTAAACTAGTTCAACCATTGTGGAAAGCAGTGTGGCTATTCCTCAAGGATCTAGAACTAGAAATACCATTGACCCAGCAATCCCATTACTGAATATACACCCAAAGGGTTATAAATCATTCTACTATAAAGACAAATGCACACATATGTTTATTGCAGCACTGTTCACAATATCAAAGACTTGGAACCAACCCAAATGTCTATCAATGATAGACTGGATTAAGAAAATGTGGCACATATACAGCATGTAATACTATGCAGCCATAAAAAAGGATGAGTTTGTGTCCTTTGTAGGGACATGGATGCAGCTGGAAACCATCATTCTCACCAAACTATCGCAAGAACAGTAAACCAAATACTGCACATTCTCACTCATAGGTGGGAATTGATCAATGAGATCACTTGGACACAGGAAGGGGAACATCACACACCAGGTCCTATTGTGGGGAGGGGGGAGAGGGGAGGGATAGCATTAGGAGATATACCTGATGTAAATGACGAATTAATGGGTACAGCACACCAACATGGCACATGTATTCATATGTAACAAACCTGCACATTGTGCACATGTACCCTAGAACTTAAAGTATAATAATTTAAAAAAAGACATTTATTCAGCCAACAAACATGAAAAAAAGCTCGTCATCACTGGTCATTAGAGAAATGCAAATCAAAACCACAATGAGATACCATTTCATGCCCTTTAGAATGGCAATCATTAAAAAATCAGGAAATGACAGATGCTGGAGAGGATGTAGAGAAATACGAATGCTTTTACACCACTGGTGGGAATATAAATTAGTTCAACCATTGTGGAAGACAGTATGGTGATTCCTCAAGGATCTAGAACTAGAAATACCATTTGACCCAGAAATTCCATTACTGGTATATACCCAAAGGATTATAAATCATTCTACTATAAGGACATATGCACACGTATGTTTACTGTAGCACTACTCACAATAGCAAAGACTTGGAACCAACCCAAATGTGCTTCAATGATAGACTAGATAAAGGAAATGTGTCACATATACACCATGGAATACTATGCAGCCATAAAAAAGCATGAGTTCATGTCCTTTGCAGGGCCATGGATGAAACTAGAAACCATCATTCTCAGCAAACTAACCCAAGAGCAGAAAACCAAACACTGCAAGTTCTCATTCATGAGTGGGAATTGAACAATGAGAACACATGGACACAGGGAGGGGAATATCACATACTGGGGCCTGTCGGGGGATTGGGGGGCTAGGGGAGAGATAGCATTAAGTGAAATACCTAATGTAGGTGATGGGTTGATGGGTGCAGCTAACCACCATGGCACATGTATACCTATGTAACAAACCTGCACATTCTGTACGTGTATGCCAGAACTTAAAGTATAATAATAATAATAATAATAATAAAAGCAAGTGCCTGTTAATTCAAATGCTCATTCTTTCTGAGGTCATGTGTTCTATTAAGCGGAAGTAATACATTTAATTTATTTCAAAGAAAAAAAAAGAAGACTAGTTTGATATAAAAGCAATGGGATGGCTCTGAGTTTAGTAACTTTTCTCCAGCAAGCTTCTGGTGGCTGAGTGGAGAAAATGAAACTATAGCAGATGTTACTCATGGTCAAAGGCAAAACCTTAGAGGATTTTATTAATACCATATAGAGCTCATGCCACAAAATCAAGCCCTGATCCATTCAAATCCTTATTCAAAAGACAGAGTTTAATAGCTCCAATGAATATGTAATTTCCCAAGTTCCTCTCAATTCTTCCATCTTCCAGAAAAAACCTAGTTAATTTACTCACTCATATCAACCTCAACCACAGATGAGGGTGATACAGAAGGCAGTAAAGAGGTTCTTATCTGAAAAAACAACTTTGTTTTTGCTCTAGAATTTCTCCTCTGGCTTTCTTCTTTGAGCTCACGTCACCTTAAATTTTTCAGCATGCAGCAAGGAATCCAAATGTTACTAGAAATCTTGGAACTTAAGTTTCTTCCTAGGTCCAGCATTATCATATTATTGGATGTCAACAAATATTCAGGATTATACAGACCACAAATTATCTTGGGAAAAAGTGAAACGTCAGAAGCTTCTTAGAGGGTGGCTCCCTTAACCAGATAAAATTCAGTCTTGAGAGCCAAGTATTTCCGAACTCTGGCACAACAGGACTCTGGACACTAGAATCCTTCCCCAAATACCTTTGAAGGCATCCTATCATTTACATCTGCCTGAAAAGTCCTAGTCAGATTTCAAGTCAAAATTCAAATGTACCCTTCTCAATAAGACCTTCACAAGTGCATTTCATCACTATTTGTCTCTCTTTCTCAACCCTCTTAAGACTTCCTTTTTACTCCTATAAAATTGTCACCTTTGCCATATGCATTTTATATTTGTTTCCTCAACCAGACTATAGCCTTTGGGAGAAAAGATCAGTTTTGTATTCAGCAGCTTACTGAACGCAATTGCCTTCATAGATGCTTGAAACTCTTTGAACACAATTACTGTATTTTCTTAAAGGTCTGTTTCAGTCAAAAGTTGCTCATCTGTGGCAATATTCACACATGAAGTACCCTGTGCCCAAACCTGTCTCAAAGTTAGAATCTGATAGCTCACCAATGAAGAAGAAAAAGGTCTTATTAGTTTAGTTTTTCTCATTGCCTATATCTTGATGCAGGTCTCACTATTATCATTACTTTCAATTAGTAACAAAGGTGGTTGGTAAAGTGCACTGAGATAAACTGTTCATGTGGGGAAAAATACTCAAACTGGAAAGTATAATTCACAAATTAGGAAACAAGGGAAATTGCTTTACATAACATATCATGACGCTCAGGAAGTATATTTCATAGGAAGGAAGTTATTAAAGAATGTAGATGACTCAACTAACATCTAATTTTTGGAAGCAATCAAGAAAAGTAAACACAAATGAGAATTCTCTTAAAATGAATTCCAATATTCTAATAACTTAGAAAAAGACACATTAACTAAAAACCCTGGATATTTTTCCTAAATAGATATTCAATTTTCCTCTTATTTATAAATCTTCAAAGATTAATCATAATGGATATATTTTTCTAAAAGAACATTTTAAAAGGGATGAATCCATTTCTTGTCTCTACAGATATAACTGTTTAAGCAAAAGAAAAAAAATCATTCCAAGAGCTATACAATTATAAAATTTTATGTAAAAATGATAATAATGCATAATTAATGAAAAGAGCTAATTCTGAAAATAACAATGTTTCTACCATAACAAGGAACTCAAACATCTAATGCTTTTAACAACTATTCAGTCAGAACTCAATTTGAAATGGTAGTGGACAGGAGGCAACCTTGATAATGAACACAGCAATAGGTTTATTATTGTTATTGAAATGTTATTGTTATTATTATTATTTTGAGACGGAGTCTCGCTCTGTCGCCCAGGCTGGAGTGCAGTGGTGCGATCTCAGCTCACTGCAAGCTCCGCCTCCCAGGTTCACATCATTCTCCTGCCTCAGCCTCCCGAGTAGCTGGGACTACAGGCGCCCGCTACCACGCCCAGTTAATTTATTTTTATTTTTAGTAGAGACGGGGCTTCACCCTGTTAGCCTAGATGGTCTCGATCTCCCGACCTCGCGATCCGCCCGCCTGGGCCTCCCAAAGTGCTGGGATTACAGGCGTGAGTCACCGCACCTGGCCAGAATGTTATTTTTAATTATGGGAACACTATGTACTTATTCTTTTATTTTTATTTTTTTTTTTTAATATATTTTATTTATTTATTTATTTATTTATTTTTTTATTTTTTATTATTATACTTTAAGTTGTAGGGTACATGTGCATAACGTGCAGGTTTGTTACATATGTATACTTGTGCCATGTTGGTCTGCTGCACCCATCAACTCGTCATTTACATCAGGTATAACTCCCAATGCAATCCCTCCCCCCTCCCCCCTCCCCATGATACGCCCCGGTGTGTGATGTTCCCCTTCCCATGTCCAAGTGATCTCATTGTTCAGTTCCCACCTATGAGTGAGAACATGCGGTGTTTGGTTTTCTGTTCTTGTGATAGTTTGCTAAGAATGATGGTTTCCAGCTGCATCCATGTCCCTACAAAGGAC